>NW_011494875.1:4198967-4208815 GCF_000754665.1 Bison bison bison | reverse complement strand
ACAACCAACCTAGATAGCATATTAGAAAGCAGAGACATTACTTTGCCAACAAAGGTCCATCTAGTGAAGGCTATGGTTTTTCCAGTGGTCATGTATGGATGTGAGAGTTGGACTGTGAAGACAGCTGAGCGCTGAGGAATTGATGCTTTTGAACTGTGGTGTTGGGAGAAGACTCTTGAGAGTCCCTTGGACTGCAAGGAGATCCAACCAGTCCATCCTAAAGGAGATCAGTCCTGGGTGTTCATTGGAAGGACTGGTGCTGAAGCTGAAACTCCAATACTTTGGCCACCTCATGCAAAGAGTTGACTCATTGGAAAAGACCCTGATGCTGGGAGGGATTTGGTGCAGGAGGAGAAGGGGACGACAGAGGATGAGATGGCTGCATGGCATCATTCACTTGATGCACATGAATTTGGGTGAACTCCGGGAGTTGGTAATGGACAGGGAGGACTGGCGTGCTGTGATTCATGGGGTCGCAAAGAGTCGGACACGACTAAGCAACTTAACTGAACTGAATGCTACCACTGTGCAGTAGGTAAGGTATTTAAGTTTATTTAAGGAGGATGGCTCAGCTGGTAGAGAATCCACCTGCAATGTGGGATATCTGGGTTTGATCCCTGGGTTGGGAAGATCCCCTGGAGAAGGAAATTGCTTACCATTTCAGTATTCTGGCCTGGAGAATTCCTTGGACTGTATAGTCCATGGGTCACAAACGGTCAGACACGGCTGACTGAATTTCACTTCACATAGGGCCCGGAGGGCCAAAGAATGTTCAAACAACTGTACAAGTGCACTCATTTCACCTGCTGGCAAAGTAATGCTCAAAATCCTTCGAGCTAGGCTTTAGCAGTACCTAAACTAAGAACCTTCAGATTACAAGCTGGGTTTAGAAAAGGCAGAGGTCCCAGAGTACATTGTCACCCTGCTTATTTAATTTATATGCAGAATACCTCATGCAAAATACTGGGCTGGATGGATCACAAGCTAGAATCAAGATTGCTGGGAGAAATATCCGCAACCTCAGATATGCAGATGATACCACCCTAATGGCAGGAAGTGAAGAGGAACTAAAGAGACTCTTGATGACCGTGAAAGAGGAAAGTGAAAAAGCTGGCTTAAAATTCAATATTCAAAAAACTAAGGTCATAGCATCCAATCCCACCACTTCATGGAAAATAGAAAGGAAAAATGTGCAGACAGTGAAAGATTTTTATTTTCTTGGTGATTTTTTTCCAAAATCACTGCAGACGGTGACTACAGCCATGAAGTTAAAAGACATTTGCTCCTTGGAAAAGCTATGAAAAATCAAAAAAAAAAGAAAAGCTATGAAAAATCTAGACAGCATATTAAAAGGCAGAAACTTTGCTGACAAAGGTTCATATATTCAAAGCTATGGTTTTTCCAGTTGTCTTGTACAGATATGAGAGTTGGACCATAAAGAAGACTGAGTGCCAGTGAATTTATGCTTTTGAATTACAGTGCTGAAGAAGACTCTTGAGAGTTTCTTGGACTGAAGAAAATCAAAAACAGTCAATCCTAAAGGAAATCAACCCTGAATATTCATTGGAAGGACTGATGCTGAAGCTCCAATCCTTTGGCCACCTGATGCGAAGAGCTGACGCATTGGAGAAGACCCTAAAGCTTGGAAAGATTGAGGGCTGGAGGAGAAGAGGACAACAGAGGATCAGATGGTTGGATAGTATCACTGACTCAATGGAGATAAGTCTGAGGAAATTCCAGTTGATAGTGAAGGACAAAGAAGCCTGGCATGGTGGAAAAGAAGCCATAGCAGGCCACGGAGTCACAAAGGGTCGGACATGACTTAGTGACTAAACAACAATAAAGCAAAAGGGGAATTTAATACGATTTAAAGAAAGTGGAAACTCAAACCTAATTTTACCATTGTCACCAATATTCACCTAAACAATACACCAGTGGTCAAACCTGAGCACAGTGCTGACCTTCTAGTGGATGGAAGCTTTAGAAAGGTACTTTATCCTTTGACAAGCATCATTTTATGCTAACACTACTATGACTAAGTTTCCATGAGAATGTACACTCTTTCTGAAAGTGCCACATCATGTGTATGTTTTAAAATGACACATGATAGTGGCTCTTGAAATATTCAAAAATATTTCAGTTCTGTATTTCTCAAAATTGCATAGTAAATACTACTTAAGTCTAAGCATCAAGAGATTTATCTACAATGTCCCTATTCCTTAATGCTGAGAGGCCATATAGACAGAACCAGTTGGGGGAAACAATATGCCACTGGAAAAAGTAACAACAGGGAATGGAGGTGAGGAGTGACTGAGAAGGGTATCAAGGATACAGGTTATCTTATCTTCATTGATAAAAACTGTATATAGTCTCACATCTTTCCTTACCCATAAGACCCAACTTCAGCTTTCTCCTTGAGTTTACCTAATTTACAAGCATTGCTTTATTAACATCCAAAATAAGTACTTACAAAGAAATGGTGAATTCCATTCTCCTTATGTCATAAATCCATGTCCTGTGCAGCATTTGGGGTATAGATTACACGTTTTGCTTTATAAATTATGAGAGGTACAGTTTGCAGTTTACAGGTTGAGCTTGCAGCAGTGGAGACAGAACAAACCTTGGACTTTGAAATAAATTTGACCTGCAAATTATCAAGGAAAAATTAAATTGACAGTTAACAGTTAAACCTATCCATGGTTAGCCAAACAAAATCTTTGAAGTTCTAAATAGGAAGATTTGTGTTCAAGTCACATACTCCTGTCTCCTAATGTATCAGTCATGCTACAGCAAAGCATGCCCAATCTGATACTGTTTCTTATTTGTTTGACCTGGTACACACTCATTTCAACACAGCTGATCACCTCAACCAGCACCAGTTTCCCAAAACAATGCTTCTTCCCTCCACTGTCTGTTAATACTGCTGCTAAGTCACTTCAGTTGTGTCCGACTCTGTGCGACCCCATGGACGGCAGCCCACCAGGCTCCCCTATCCCTGGGATTCTCCAGGCAAGAACACTGGAGTGGGTTGCCATTTCCTTCTCCAATGCATTAAAGTGAAAAGTGAAAGTGAAGTCGCTCAGTTGTGTCCAACTCTTAGCAACCCCATGGACTGCAGCCTACCAGGCTCCTCCATCCATGGGATTTTCCAGGCAAGAGTACTGGAGTGGGGTGCCATCACCTTCTCCCTGTTAATACTAGACACATTTTAACAATAGTTTTGGACATTGTAATTCATTCTGAAATAGTGATTTTGACCCAGATATTTTCACTTTGTCAGAAAGAGGAAAAACAGTCCTAAGGCAGATAGCTAGCCAAGAAAATGGAAACAAAGAGTCCTCTTTGCCTAGCCTTAATAACACTGAGTGGCCATTGGCTTCACTTCCACAGAGTAGGCAAATCTAAGTAGAATATGGAATAAACTTCTCAAGGAATTTTATTAATGATCTTTCTATAAAGGAGAGCTGGGTCTGAATGATCCTCACTGTTGATACACTGTGTCATCAAACCTCCTGTCTTTTTTTTTTTTTTGACAATCTATAAAGTTTGGTGAAAAATTATTTCTTTTTATTTGATAGGCAACACAATTAGTAATAAAGAGGAAACAGCCTAGACAGAGGAGTCAAGAGTTCTAGATCCTCTCATTCCGTTAGAGCTAACCTTGGGCACGTCACTTTTCTAAGTCTCAGGTTCCTCTTCTGTAAGATGAAAAATTAAAATATCTCATATTATCATTACAAGAATCAAAATGGGAAAATGTACATGAATGGGCTTTGCAAAAATAAGGTTCTACTCATAAAGCATCAGTTATGCTGTTTCTGCCTGCAAAGGGATTTAAATTTGCATTTACTCATTTACTCCCTGTCAATCAGTCCTCCTTGAGAAAAACTTATAACAATCTTTCTAAAACAGAAGACCAGAGTTAGGGGCAAGATTAGAGTAAATCTAGTCCCCAAAAGGAATTGTAACTATAAATTTGGCCTAGTGAGACCACACAGGGAAGCAAGTAGTCTTTGACCACATTTACAGTTTCAAGAAGAGGCAGTTGAACTCTATGAACACTGAGTGATACCCTGATCGGCTGATGTCCAATCAATTGATTTCCACTTGAGAATGCTATTACATCTTTAGCATCTAGATGGGTGGATGAATTGAATTCTGCCAGGAGTGAACTGCACAAATGCACTCATCTCACACGCTAGCAAAGTAATGCTCAAAATTCGCCAAGCCAGGCTTCAATAGTACATGAACCATGAATTTCCAGATGTTCAAGCTGGATTTAGAAAAGGCAGAGGAACCAGAGATCAAAATGCCAATATCCACTGGATCATTGTAAAAGCAAGAGAGTTCTGGAACATCATCTACTTCTGCTTTATTGACTACGCCAAAGTCTTTGTGTGGATCACAATAAACTTTGGAAAATTCTTCAAGAGATGGGAATACCAGACCACCTTACCTGCCTCTTGAGAAATCTGTACACAGGTCAAGAAGCAACAATTCGAACTGGACATGGAACAACAGACTGGTTCTAAATCAGGAAAGGAGTACGTCAAGGCTGTATATTGTCACCCTGCTTATTTAATTTATATGCAGAGTACATCGTGCAAAATGCTGGGCTGGATGAAGCACAAGCTGGAATCAAAACTGTAGGGAGAAATATCAATAACCTCAGATATGCAGATGACACCACCCTTACGGCAGAAAGTGAAGAGGAACTAAAAAGCCTCTTGATGAAAGTGAAAGAGGAGAGTGAAAAAGTTGGCTTAAAGCTCAATATTCAGAAAACGAAGACCATGGCATCTGGTCCCATCACTTCATGGCAAATAGATGGGGGAACAGTGGAAACAGTGGCAGACTTTATTCTGGGGGGCTCCAAAATCACTGCAGATGGTGACTGCAGCCATAAAATTAAACGACGCTTGCTGCTTGGAAGAAAAGCTATGACCAACCTAGACAGCATATTAAAAATCAGAGACATTACTTTACCAACAAAGGTCCATCTAGCCAAGGCTATGGTCGTTTCACTAGTCATCTATGGATGTGAGAGTTAGACTATAAAGAGGGCTGAGCACCAAAGAATTGATGTTTTTGAACTGTGGTGTTGGAGAAGACATTTGAGAGTCTCTTGGACTGCAAGGAGATCCAACCAGTCAATCCTAAAGGAGATGAGTCCTGAGTTTTCATTGGAAGGACTGTTGTTGAAGTTGAAACTCCAATACTTTGGCCACCTGATGTGAAGAACTGACTCATTTGAAAGGACCCCGATGCTGGGAAAGATTGAAGGCAGGAGGAGAAGGGGACGGCAGAGGATGAAATGGTTGGATGGCATCACTGACTCAATGGACATGAGTTTGGGTAAACTCCTGGAGTTGGTAATGGACAGGAAGGCCTGGTGTGCTGTAGTCCATGAGGTCGCAAAGAGTTGGACACGACTGAGGGACTAAACTGAACTGAACTGATGTGAAGAACTGACTCACTGGGAAAGATCCTGATGCTGGGAAAGATTGAAGGCAGGAGGAGAAGGGGATGAGATAGAATGAAATGGTTGGATGACATCACTGACTTGATGGACATGAGTTCAAGTTGGTCCGGGAGTTGGTGATGATGGACAGGGAAGCCTGGCATGCTACAGTCCATGCGGTAGCAAAGAGCCGGACATGACTGAGCAACTGAACTTAACTGAGGCGTGAACAGCTGCTTCACAGCTGGGAGCTTCCAGAATGCTAAGGTGCAAAAATGAGTCACGTTTTCTGAAATTAGCTCTGGTGATTCTATATTGAAAAACACGTTACTCCATAGAGAACTATTCAAAGGCTATACTTTGAAAATACAGGACTGAACATATACACCATTGTAAAAACTGTTAAAATCTTGATTGTAAGCATATGCTACTGTATTACAATTCTCTGTATTACATAAGAGAGTTGAAATAACATCTCTAGATATATAACTGGATCCCTAGTTTACTATTTTTGTACAGGTTAACAATAATGTCTGTAGAGACTAATTACTCGATAACATTGAACAAAAATGAAATGAGGCTGGGCTTATTTTAAAATATCTCTACCTGGCACCAGCAGGACTTGGTAAAATTATGAGCTTGATTTTCTGTTCCATTGGTGAAGTGTGACATAAAACTATCAAAGACCACCTGTCGTAGCGCCATATACATTTAAGTATGGAGTTTCAAATTACACTTCCAAAAGAAAAACTCCATTATATCCTGCACTTAATAAAAGGCTTAGTTCTCCAATGAAGGGGGATTCTGCTTGCCTACTCTTCCAGCACTAGGACTACTTTTTTAGCTTGCCTCCGGAAACTCTGGATAAGGTCACTGATTTCCACTGTATTCTAAGTGGTTTTGTTTACAGAAATAGCTTCTCTTAGATTTAGAAGTTTGTCATGAAGTTCGGTACTAAGAATATCGACCACTCTGGACTGTCTCCAAAGCTAACGGATCCTCCTATAGGCAAGAACTTATTTTTGTGCTTCTGTGATCACACAGGCCAAGACGCCCTTCCGCAGCATAATTCAAAGTCCTCATTAGGTACTCAGTCATCGAGTGCCCCATGTCTGGAAGTGTTAGTCGCTTAGCCAAGTCCGACTCTTTGAGATTCCATGGACTGTAGCCCACCAGGCTCCTCCGTCCGTGGGATTCTCCAGGAAAGAATACTGGAGTGGGTTACCATTTCCTTCTCCTGGGGATCTTCCCGACCCAGGGATCGAACTGGGGTCTCCCGTATTGCAGGCAGATTCTTTACTCTCTGAGCCGTTATTTTCCATGCTCTTGGTTCTGAAGCTGCTCAGTGATTTCGGAGTTTACCTAGGCATAAGCCTACCTCCAAGTGAAAAGGCTGCCACCCAGTGAAGAAAAGGGAAAAAAAAAAAAAAAATACTTAAGATATTGGAAGTCCAGCTTCGTCACAATACGTGTAGTTTTTTCCTCATCTTAAAATATTTACTCACATCTCCCTGGAGAGTCTTTTAAAATAACTTCTGAGACAAACTTCAACCGTAACTAATTAGTGGCTGCTTTCTAGAAACAATTTACAAAGTGTACCTGCAGAATTCTCGTCTTTTTATTAAAGACACAGCTCTTAATATCTGTTTCTAGTAGGACCCATAACCTTCAGCCAGCAGCCCCGCCCACTTCTAAATCCGCTTAGAGTGCCACCTCCTCCTTTGACGTTCAGCCTATCACATATTCTCTACTGGCTCAGGGTAGCTATCGCGAGACTCTAACGGTATCTTTCGAGAGTCTCTAACCGTGTGGACTTGCGCAGAAGAGACTCATGAAGCTAGGGTTGGAGAAAAGGGGCGGGGCGTCCCGACGTGCGCGTTCACCTTGACCCCACGCTCCAGCGCGCGCCCGGCATCTAGGCGCTGTGGTTTCTGGGCCCCCGGGAACCCCAACACAAACCAGCATAAAGCGCGCGTGCCCACCTCAGGCCGATGTTCAGTGGATAGCGAATGCGTGCCCGGGACCTGCAGGGGCATCAGAGGGCCCTGGGCCTTGGTGCAGAGAGGCTCTAGGGGCTTGGAGAAACAGTCTAGGTAGGCGCTTGGGTGATAGAGGGTCAGGGGTCAGAGGTCGGGGGCGGAAGGCGTTTATGGACGCATACAGAGGTCTGAGAGAGGGACGACTCCGTTGTTTTGAAGCCTGGGAAACTAAGAGGCTGAGGGGGAGCCGCAGCGCGAGTCTCCCCGACCCTTCCCCATCCCAGACGTGCGGGCCTGGGGACCGCCGCGGCTTGCCCGGGACGAAGAGGAGCCGCGGAAGGGAGGCTTGCTTTCCCCCCGCGGACTGGGGCCTACGGAGTCTCGTTCGAGCGTCCTAGGGCCCTTGGTCTCGCTCCTCTGCCTCCAGGGAGCTTGTTTGCCCGGCCTGCTGGGAGCGATCGGCGCTGACAGCCTTGCTCAGACTCCTCAAACCGCTTTTGAGTCTTTGGGAAGAAAACTGAGTGGGTATCACCATTCTCCTCAGATATGCCCCTGGAGAGTGGAACTGGGCAGCTGCCTAGCTTATTGGTGTGCGGGATTGTAAGTGTAGTAAAGGGGAGGCCGGGGCCTCTGAGTTAAAGTTCTCAGGTACCTCAGGAATCAGGTTAATTACATTCGCATTCAAAACCAGCCTTGCATTTTGTGCCTTTTGACTTCCGTGATAGTTTCTACTTTTCTGAACCAAGATATGTTTTCTGATGGTTGACGGTCAGTATCAGATAAACAGGATTAGTAAACAGTGATTTTGTGCCTTTTTTCTAAGAGATTTGACCTTAGCAATGAAGTAAAAACCCTACATGTTTGGTGTTTTCCTTTTTCCGCCTGCAATGTGGAAGACCTGGTTCGATCCCTGGGTTGGAAAGATCCTCTGGAGAAGGGAACGGCTACCCACTCCAGTATTCTGGCTTAGAGGATTCCATGGACTGTGTATATAGTCCATGCTCGCAAAGAGTCGTACATGACTGAGCGAGTTTCACTACTTCTGTTTG
This sequence comes from Bison bison bison, assembly GCF_000754665.1. Classification (NCBI taxonomy): domain Eukaryota; kingdom Metazoa; phylum Chordata; class Mammalia; order Artiodactyla; family Bovidae; genus Bison; species Bison bison. The sequence continues at coordinate 4,200,326 of NW_011494875.1, read as the reverse complement.
AATTAACTTGTGACTTTAATAAACAAAAATACTTGTATTAGAGCTATTTTCAATTATTCTTTTGGGTGATAGCAAGAATGATGAAACTCCCATGAATCGAAATGATCCATGATACCGGTACCGTCACCAGAAAGGCTAGTTGGTTTATGATGAGAAATCATGCTGGAAGCAAGATACAAGTGAGCAGTAGTAGGATAAATGTTCTGTATTGCAAAACATGGCACTTCCTAGAGTTTACAGAATCCACTTAGCCAATAAGCTGGCAGTTGAGAATAAAATGGTTTGAAGGATGCTAGTTATATATATCCTCTTCTTGTCCGGCCTAAAGAACTGTACTTACAGGATTATTAAATCTGTTATTAAGAGTTCAGGCTAGAAAGATTTGGGGGAATAGAATCTGCTGGTGAAAAGGCCTTTTATAAGTATCTGTGACTAACTATATTTTAGAGTTCTGCAGAGGAAAATACTGTCAACCTGCTGGGGTTATCACTAAGAAAAAGGTTGTGGTAATGCTAGGTCATTGAGAACTTCTCAGTCATCGGTAATGATTGAGTTTCACTTGCATAAGACTTACCTTGCAGTGCGATATCTCAAGTGTATATACTCTCTATTTTCCTGGATAGCCTAAATCAGGACCTACCACGGGTTTGTTCTATATCATTCAGTATTGGCAATTATCTTTTAATGAAGAGATAGTAATTTGGAGGGGGGGAAATCTGAATAAGTTTAATTGATATCCATTTGTCGTATTGTCTTAGTAACTTAACATTTTATGTTCGTTTTTCCAGCAGTCTATCTTTGTTTTCTGTTAAAGACACGGATCAGTCAGTTTTCTCTGTTTCACTCTGGGCCAGAAATTGTAAGGAGTAGTTTCACACTACCTGTAGTCTGTTTGAATGTGTTTGAGTGAGATTCGTCCAAAAAGAAATTTGAGTAAAAGTACTTCTGAGTCCTTGAGAAGAGAGAGAATATTCACAGAGTTAGAGATCTTTATTTCACATTACTTTGTATATCATTTCCATTCTGGCCCTGACCCGGCATTGGGAGTACAGTGCTGAATAGGGTACTGTTCCTGCCCAGCTTTCGAGTAGTTCAGAGTCAAACAGCTGAGAACACTGCAGCAGTTGGAATCAAGAAGGAGAGGCCCTTAACTCAGCATACCTGGTCGTGGAACATTTTGTGGGAGATTAGGATATTGATAGGCCGAAAAGCATGAAAGGGCATTTCAAGCAAAAGGTATTTAAAGGAATGAGAGTGAAAGTGTGGTTCATGTAGGAAACTGTGATATATAATCATGTTACACCCAAACACTGGTATTTAAGGAGGGGAAGAAGAAGATTCATCTGGTATGAGGAAAAT
>NW_011494875.1:4194335-4198867 GCF_000754665.1 Bison bison bison | reverse complement strand
TGAGGAAAATAAGGAGAAGGATTTAGAATTGGAATATGATTAGAGATACATGGAATTTTACTGGGACTTGACATTAGCTGCCAGTTAACATTATGGTTTTGAGTAGCTTTGATCAAATAATTTAATCTTCTTTGGTTCAAGAATTATCCCTAGATAAAAGTCTCCTTAAAAAAAAAAAAAAAGCGTTAACCAAAACAGGGTAGTGGGGCAAAGAGAAGGCAGATCATGAATGTTGGCTCAGTAGAGAACTGACTGAAAGGAGAGCCTGCTAGAAACTGTGGTATTTATTTTTCTTGAACTTATCATTGTAATTGATAAATACTTTGATAATACTGTGACATTGGAAGAATCAAGTTGGAAGCAAACATCGAGTGAATGTGCAGATTATAGTGGTATATATAATTTAGAAGATACTGCATGAGGATGAGTGTTACCAGAGAAAAGAACAAAGAGTAAAAGGAAAGTGTTCTGGTTCAACAATATGTCTATTACAAGACTGTCGTAATAGACAGGGCACATATTAACCTCTGTTTGCAATTGATGGCCTCAGACTGGTCGTGGGACTACTACTGATGCACCACCAGATGAGCAGACATTTCCCATCTATGCTGTACTTTGCCAGGAAAGAAATGGATTTCTGTAGGCAGCTAGCTATCCATAACAAGGTTTCTCAAACTTGGCTGGATGCTAGAATCACCAAGTGAGAGTGAAAGTGTTAGTCGCTCAGCTGTGTCCAGCTCTTTGTGACCCCTTGGACTATAGCCTGCCAGTCTCTTCTGTCCATGGAATTCTCCAGGCAAGAATACTGGAGTGGGTGGCCATCCCCTTCTCCAGGGGATCTTCCCAGCTCAGAGATTGAACCCAGGTCCCCTGCATTGCAGGCAGACTCTACTGTCTGAGCCACCAGGGAAGAATCACCAAGGGAACCTAAAAAAATAATGGAGGTAGTGCCTGGGCCCTGCCCCAGAGATGATAATTTAATTGGCTGGGCTAGCACCAGGGCATCAGGATTTTGAAAATTTCCCCCAGGTGGTTCTAGTGTTCAGTCAAGTTTGAAACACACTGATCTATAGTTCCCCATCCTGCCACTTTAAAGTTTGGTTATTGTAAAGTGTAGTTTATAGTGTTCTCGGGGTGATGATAATAGCAACTACCACTTACTGAATATATGCTAAATTTCAGTTGCTGTGCTCTTGTACATACACAGAGAAGCTAGATAATTTCTAAGTGCCAAAGCTAGAATTAGAATTTAGGACCCCCAAACTCACATTCTCTCATATAAGCCACATTGCTTTGCCAGATGTGAGATTCTATAGCCAGTTGCTTTGGGGGCCATTAGAGTTAATGATTCCATCATCACCATGTTACTAATATGATGGTGGTTAGTGAGCTAGATTGTGTAACTGGCCCAGTTCCCTCCCCATGTCCCCATCTCTTGACTGAGTCCATCTCTGTGAACTTGCTTTGGCCCATGGAACCTTAGTGTTTTTTTTACCCTGACCAAATGCCAAAAAGTACTTGTGTGATTGGATTTGCACTCTTACTCCTCAGTCACTGTCATAATATCATTCTTGGGTTTTCTTGCTGGTACGAGGAGAAGGATGATTATACTTAGGAGAGCCAAGTGGCTTTTCCTGAGACCTAGCCTATATCAGCCAATCCTAAGCTAATCTGCAGATCTGTGAAAATAAATGATTGCTGTCCCCAGGCAGAGCTTTGGGTGATATGTTATACACCATATTTATGATGGTGGCTGACTGATAAACTGGTGTAGACTGACTCAATTCTCATATTCCAACCTGTGCTCTGAGGAGAACTGGACACAGGCAAGGACTTAGGTTATTAGGGACTTTCTGTATCATTCTGATCTCTTATCCAAGGTAATAGAGGAGATAAGATGCTTGAAAAGTAGTTAACTATAGTCAGAGGTTGATTGTAGACCGCCACCTCCATATTCATAAACCAAGCACTGATTAAGGGAATGGAATTCTCGAGATTAACTTAGAACAGCAGTTTTTGATAGACATTTTGCAGTTATGAAAATGTTCAATTATTGTCAGTCCATTACGGTAGCTTCTGGTCACAGTGCTTTTGAGCACTTGAACTATGGCTAGGGAGAATGAAGAGCTGAGTTTAAATCTTTTTGTTTTTAACATAAATACTACCTCTTAAAGTTAAATGCAGCTGTCGGCATCCTTATGGGACTACACAAACAACTTCTTTGGGGCTGTTGAGGAAACCACTCTCCTTTTAAGTCACAAAGCTAACATGTTCCTCAGTAAGAGAAAGGTTCTGTCAACAGGAAATGAGGTAGATCTTAGGTAGATAAATAATACTATTTGTTTGTTTCATGGTTATTGTCCTATTCAGATTTTTCTATTTATTGGGCCAACTTTACTCATTACAATTTGTTAGTAAATTATGTATTGTATCAATACATTTCAAGTTTATTAAAATAAAGCTATTAAGAGTTTTTAATTCCCTTCTATACATGCTTTTTGTTTTTACCTTTTAAATCAGTTTTATTAAGATACATTACGTACAATAAAATTCAACAACTTTATATAAACAATTTGATGAATTTTGACAAGCATGTGATCACCTGTGGAACATTTCTGTTACCCCAAAGGTTTCCCTTCTGCTTCTTTGCTGTCAGTCACACCTCTTACCACTTCCTGACCCCTGGAAACCATAATCTGCTTTCTAACGCTAGATTCTTACTTTCTTTAGAATTTCATATAAATGGAATCAGGCACTATATAGTCTTTGACATCTGACTTCCTTCACTTAGTATAATGTGTTAAAAATTCATCCATGTTATATGTAACAATAGTTAAGTTTATTATGAGTAACATTCTGTTTGTTTATCCATTCATCAGGTGATGAACATTTGGGTTGTTTCCAGGTTTAGGCATTTATTAACAAAATTGGTATTAAATTCAAGTTTAGGTTTTTTATGATTCTGTGTTCTTTATTTCTCTTAGGTAAACACCTGTGAGTGGGATTAATAGGCTGTGCAGAAAATATATATTTAATTTGTAAGAAGTTGACAAACTTTTCCTATTGGAATGTTTGAGAATTCAGTTCTAGTTATTCTGTGTCCTTGGTCTTTAACGTTTTAACTATTCTACTAGATATGTAGTTTCTCACTGTGGTTTATGAGTTGAATTTGCAATGCCTGAATGACTGACATGGGACTTCCCTGGTGGCTCAGACGGTAAGGCATCTGCCTACAACGCAGGAGACCCGGGTTCGATCCCTGGGTCAGGAAGATCCCCTGGAGAAGGAAATGGCAACCCACTCCAGTACTCTTGCCTGAAAATCCCATGGATGGAGGAGCCTGGTGGGCTATAGTCCATGGGGTTGCAAAGAGTCAGACACGACTGAGCAACTTCACTAAATGACTGACAATGGTAAGGATATTTTCATGTGTTTATTTGGCACTTAGAGATCATCTTCTGTGAAATGACAGCAATTTTGTCCATTTTTTAAATAAGGTGTTTCTTAAATACTGGTTTGCAAGAGTTATTTATATATTTCACATATAAATCTTTCATCAGATCTCTGCTATTTTCTCTTTTTATGAAGACTTGACAGTTTTAAGAATAAGAAGTTTGCAACTTTGTTTAAAGTTAATTATCTTTTAAAGGAGTGTAAAAACAAGAGAAAAAGAATATTTTTATGCGGATATTTTTCATTCATCATGCTTTTTTTCTTTGTGTAGGTCCAAATTTCCATCTAATATCATTTTCCTCTGCCTTGAGAACTTCATTTAACATTTCTTGTGCTGTGGGTCTCCACTTGAGGTTCCACTACCAGGTCCCACCACTACCAGCCCCACCACTAAACATGGCAGCCCCCTTGGTGATGCTCTCATGTCTTGTGCTAACACATTCACGCTGTCACTTAGCTTTCCATTCTGATCCCTTCTGTGTCATTCTTTACAAAGACCTAAAAGTTTCTGGACAGCTGAAATGTCCCATCATTTTATATTATCTTAGACAGGGGTAGATTCAGGGCAGAATAATTGAGAATGGGTTGTTAGCAGGGGTAGAGGAGCGTAGACTGCTCTGTGTGCTGATTTTGTCTCCACAAAACCAAACGCAGCTTGATGTTTGTACTGAATTAAATACCATGGTTTGATCTATACTACTTTTATATCCTCTCCTCAAATACAGGATGGTATTGAATACTTACTGGGGACTCATCCAGTACCTGGCTGGATTTTATTTAAAAAGTGAGATTACTGAGAATATTAAACTGCACTTGAAGCCAAATTTTATTTATACATTCCTTTCTCTTTTTTTTCAGCTACATGCTTGGAATACATTGAATTAGGCACCAACCATCATTGTGACTGTATGATTTAACTTCTCTGAGTTCTGTGTTACATATAGAAATTGGCTATTCTTTTGGGAAAAGGGAAAGGCTACCCACTCCAGTATTCTTGGCTGGAGAATTCCATGGACTGTATAGTCTATGGGGTCACAAAGAGTCGGACATGACTAAGTGTCTTAAAAAAAAAAAAAAAA
>NW_011494875.1:4186999-4194235 GCF_000754665.1 Bison bison bison | reverse complement strand
TATATATATATATATATATATATATATATAGTTTAGGGCCTGCCTTATATAGGCTACTTTCAACTTAATTGAAAAGCTTTCTTTTCTTTTTTCCTGTATTTTTAAATTCTTTTCTTTTATTGTCTCTGCCTTATTTCCCCTCATTACTATCTTGCACCATCTTATTTCTTGTCTACTACTACTACTATTAAGTCACTTCAGTCATGTCTGACTCTGTGCGACCCCATAGACGGCAGCCCACCAGGCTCCCCTGTCCCTGGGATTCTCCAGGCAAGAACACTGGAGTGGGTTGCCATTTCCTTCTCCAATGCATGAAAGTGAAAAGTGAAAGTGAAGTCGCTCAGTCGTGTCCGACTCTTAGCGACCCCATGGACTGCAGCGCACCAGGCTCCTCCGTCCATGGGATTTTCCAGGCAAGAGTACTGGAGTGGGGTGCCATTGCCTTCTCTGTCTAGCTATCCTCTTATTCTTTTTATCGGCTAATTCACAAAAAGAAATACATTTCCATATTTTCATCTTCCTCTTTTGAAAAAGAATATATGTTTAGAGAAGTGAAGTTTTGTTAACCCTTTGGAATTATAAAACAAAATTAAATCCTGTAGTGATTATATGGGTTTAAGTGTTATTAAAAGTTTTCAAATAAGCATTTCCAGAATATTTGAGAGATTTACCTATATGTATTTAAAACTCATTAAATGTATTTTTAGAATTTATTATAAACAAAAATTTGTCTATATTAAATTTCTCTAAAAAGACCGTTAAAATCATTAGGATTTGTGTCATACAAGAGATTATAGTCAATGTGTTCCATAACTGTATTTGACTTATTATAAACAATTATCCATTGCTTTATGTATCTCTTTAAAGATTTCATGTTATGTGTGGGATTATTATTCTATGTTGAATTGCTCATCTGGGACTATTTTAATACTAAAATCCTCTCTTGGAATGTCTGCTGTTGTGTTTATCTTCTAGGGTTCACATTTACCAAGAGAACTTGAGAATGAGCAGCCGACGGAAACGTGCTCCCCCAGTGAGGGTAGATGAGGAAACGCAACAGCAGCTTTGCTGGAATATGCATGAGGACAGGAGGAATGAACCTCTCACCTTAACTGATGACGAGCAATCCTACCCAGGTCTGGACCCCTCTCCTGCTCACCGCATCATCCTAGATGACAGTCTAAAGGAAGAAGTGGCTCACAGAGAAAAGAAGAGATGTTCCAAAGCCGTGAGCATCTCAAAATCAATTGATAAAGAAGAGACTGGTGGCATTTTTTCCCCTTTGTCTGTAAAGCTGAATATTGTAATTTCTCCCTATAACTTTGATAATTCCTGGAAGGCATTTCTAGGAGAATTCACTCTTCAGCTTCTTCCTGAACAGTGTTTAATTGAAAATTTTTCTGAAAAGAGTTTTACACTGATGAGTCCCAAGTTGAGCAATCAGTTCCTGATCTATGTTCATTCAGGATGTGAAAATATAGAGAAAAAAGAAAGAGGACTCAGTGAGCCAGTCAGTATCTGTGACAAGGGAATTCAAGTGGAGTCATCCTTCAGCAGTGAAATGTTAGAAGATTTGGAATGGCTGCAAAAGAAGAAAAGAATAAAACTTTACCAAAAACCAGAAGAAAATAACATTATCAAGGTATCAATTTATGTGGTGTCCTTTAAGTCTCTTCTGCATTGGATACCCCATTTTGAAATTAACTTAGAAGGAAGCCCTATAAAGCCAGCGATAAGCATTTCATTATTAAGTGTCAAAGTACACTTCACTGGGGGCATTCAATAACTATAAAAATATATATACATATATATTTTATATATCATAGCCAGTCATTTCCAGGCTGTACTTCTTTGGGATCTTCCTGATTCATCCTTTCCAGCTCTACTCTCATCGACTTGTTTGGATCTTCATTATCTCTTTCTTTTCCAGTAGCAATCCTTTAGTCACCGCCTTTTCAGTTCTTTCATTTCCTTTGTCTATGGGCTGGTATGATACAAATGCAAATGGAATTCTAGTCTATTTATGCCTACAGAATTAACTATAATCTGGAGAAGGCAATGGCAACCCACTCCAGTACTCTTGCCTGGAAAATCCCCTGGATGGAGGAGCCTGGTGGGCTGCAGTCCACGGGGTCACTAACAGTCGGACACGACTGAGCGACTTCACTTTACTTTTCACTTTCATGCATTGGAGAAGGAAATGGCAACCCACTCCAGTGTTCTTGCCTGGAGAATCCCAGGGATGGGGGAGCCTGGTTGACTGCCATCTATGGGGTCGCACAGAGTCGGACACAACTGAAGTGACTTAGCAGGCATATAAGTCTCTCCTTTGATAGGCCTTTATCTCCTCCAGCTTTATCTGTCTCCTTCTCAACTCTTTATCACTCTGCTTTTTATTCTGTCCCAGAAGCTACAAATTGATTTGTTTCCTGAATACACCCTGATGTCTTTCTGCATCTGTGCTTTCGCTCTCATACGTCCCTCTGCCTGGGTTGTTGCTTCCTCATCCCTCAGAACTCCTGGTCATTCCTCAATGTGCAGCTCAGGGTTTACTTCATCTGGGGAGATCTTTTCTTAAACTCCATGGATGGTGTTACGTGCTCTTCCCCCATAATACCTGATGCACATGCTTATTTTTGCCTTGATCGCTTGTGGTATACTTCCATTTTAGACCTTCCCCCCCGTCACTCAACTATGAAGTTTTTTTAATCTTCACAGCCCAGTAGAATACCAAATACTAAACAGATTTCTAGCAAATGGATGAATAAATTTATGATTCATTTTAGGCTCTGCTATTCACTAGTCAAGTAACTTTTTGCGACTCGTTTAAAGACTCTAATTTCAGCTTCTTTCCATATGAAATGTAAATAATACTCATTCCTTTTACCTCATACAACTGTGCTGAAAATCAGGGGAGGTAATGTAAATGTACTTCAAAAACTATAAAGCAAGTTAATATGTCTTCATGCTAATACTTGAAATATACTTGAATATACTTGATTCAATACTTGAATTCTAAAATGTTAAATTCACTTTTGTTCAGTTGAAAATATCATACATGTGTGTTATACATTTCTCACACTAAAAAGCAGTTATATCAATAGCCCTACTTATAGCTTCAGAATTGACTGAAGGAAAGGAGAAAATTTAGAAGCATTAGATTGTAATTAATTCTTCCCTGTACAGTTAAACTCTGCAACCTAGCATCCCCTCTCTGGTGATTGTGAGTGCCACAAATTGTGGCTCAAGTTAAAAATAGATTTAAGAATTTGTGGTTTGTATGCCTGTGTTCTATCCACTTCTCACCCACATCAAGTCTTGATCTCTTCTGTCTTCTCTAATCCCTACTTTTATAAATATTTAAACACTTACTGCTGCAATAGCAAGGCATCTCTAAGCAAACACAGAGCAGAATATAAATAATAATGAAAAGTACTCTTTGCCACTTATTCCAGTGTAATGCTGATTGAATTTTGTTCTTTACTGAAAGAATATGAGACTCTCAGTGATCATGGATCAGGCCCAGCATAATACAGGGAAATGAAGGAAACTGTGTTTGTTGATTATCTACCATTAGGAACTTTTAAAATTATACTAGGTGGGCTATCTCATATAGTTGTCTCTCCATTTTGCAAATGACAACATTTGGGTTAAAATCAATCATTTCGTTTGTTCTTTTAGCTCTTAAATATCAATGCCAGTATTAAAATTCAAGTATTTTGACTGGAAAGCTTCATACTACATTGTTTCACCAAAGTCAAGCTGTACAACCTTAATCAGGGCCTATTTTCCTGAACATTTTAGTGTTTGATCTAGTAGTGAAGTGAAGTCACTCAGTTGTGTCCGACTCTTTGCGACCTCATGGACTGTAGCCTACCAGGCTCCTCCGTCCCTGGGATTCTCCAGGCAGGAATACTAGAATGGGTTGCCGTTTCCTTCTCCAGGGGATCTTCCCAACCCAGGGATCAAACCTGGGTCTCCCGTATTGCAGACAGATGCTTTACCATCTAGTAAAACCTATCTATGCTTAAGAATCTTCTTGGGGAATCTGTATTTTTAACCAGCGTCACTGATTATTCTGATGATCATCTAGCTGGGAAATCATTGACTTGGTAGGTAGAATTGGTGTTCTCATCACAAGCTTGCAGGTTTGGTTCCAGTAGGGAAATATTTTTTTCTAGCTACTTAAATGGTGCATCATACATAGTAAGCACTCAAATTGCAAAATAAATTTGTTATTGAAAGCGGAAATATCTGAGATTTGGTAGGTATATATTTAGAGTTTGTGGGGTAAATACTCTGAATACCTTTAAAACTGATGGTGTTAAAAATGTGTTTCTTATATGGTCATAAAAAATGGTGTAGTACAGTCAAAACTTTTTAATGTTGATTAATTATTTGTAGGTTGGAATTTATCTTTTGGAAGCTGGCCTAGCAAAACCAGATTTTCTGAGTGATGCAAGTTCAAGAATGAAAAAGTTCAATCAACTCATGAAGAGAGTGATGGAAAAACTATACAATTTTATTATTCCAGGTAATTTTTAAAGTAAACTTTAAAACTGCTGCTACTGAAGAGCTGTGGATTTCTCCCAAATCCTGTATATAACAACCAGAAAAACAGCTGATAAAACCATAATAAAATTGAACAACCAACATAAAATTGCTATATGACAAAGTTATACTTATCTTAAATGCCCCCACTACTATACTTTTTGTCTTTTTTTTTTTTGCTTAATAATATGCTTAGCTTATAGTGTGTACTCAAGAAATGTTGATGGCATCAATAGGCAGAATATAAAGGGATCTGAGCTGATTGGAATTTTTGCATTATTGCTGTGTTTTTTTGTTTTTTTGTTTTTTTATTTTGTCATGGCCAGAGATTCTTGGCCGGCCTTTACTCCACCTCTCCTTTGCAGTCTGACAAATAATCTCAAGAGCCTGCTTCCCATAAAGACCAGTTAACTTTGCTACTGTTTCTTGGCAAGAAGTTGCATCCTTGGTCAGGACTGCAGTTTCAGAGTTGTCTGCCATTGGTTCCCAAGGGAGAGTGTGGATGGCTTGCTGCAGCCCATCAGCACGACTGGAAAAACGGCTCAGATTCTCCAAGTCCTGCTCATGGTGGGTCAGCCTTATTTCTGGTGCAAATCAGAACAGTTTTATACTGGGATATCTGGGAAATCAGTTTCTAAGCTTGGTTATTGAGTTGTTTTTCTGCAGTACATTCTTTGCAAAGCTTCATAATACTAATAATAGTAAATCATTTGCATGGTAAAGACATAAAGGAAAATCACTGGTTTCAGAATTGGAAGGAATGCTTTGAAGTACATCTAGAACTTTTTCAGAGTTATGATAAGAGTCCATTATTCTGCCTTTTAAAAATAATAAAATTGGAACTTTTCAAAGGAAAACTTCAAATTTAATTACTAATAATATGCACCTGCACTAACAGAAATAGCCAAGCATGTAAAGTTTATTGTAAACTTTTGAAAATCTTAAAAGGACATAATTTTTATTGAAAAAAGTTAATTGTGTATTTTGTGGTACAGTCTCTATTTTAAGGCATGTGAGGTACGTCCTACAAATGTGTGTAGGCCTGTTTGAAACCATTCAGTAATAAATCATTGGCAATAGGAGCCTTTTAAATTTTTCAAGAGTTTGAGGGTTTGTTTGTTTTTTTTTTTTCACATTGTAGGCATGAATCTTTTTCCACAGGGCAATTGTGCCCAACAAATGAATCTGAAATTCTTATGAATTTGTATTGGTGGCGTAAGCCCTTGGTCTCCTAATTGGCTGCTGCTGCTGTTACCAAATACCTATCCTTTTTTAGCATAAGAAATAGAATGGGAAACTTTGTCTTATTAGATGTAGGAAAATTGTCTGCCTGTGGATTTTTTTAATGTTGTAAAAGTAAAATAAATTATTCTTTTACAAACTGCAATAGATATTCACATTCAGTTCCTCAGAGGTTTAAACATCTGCGATGTGCATAGCACATGCTGGCTGCTCTGAGGAGCTATAAAAACAAAAGATAGCCTTTGCTTTCAAAGAGCATTACAGTTCAGTGGGGAAGGGATGAATGAGCACAAACGATTATACTATGAGAAAGATTGCAATGTATTGTTATATCCAATGTATAAGAGTGTTGCATAATACAGAGGAGAGTATTCTGATCAGGGAAAACAAAATGTCATGAAAAAAGTATCAATTATATTATCTTGAAGGGTGGAAGCATAGATTTTTGATCAGTCAAAAGGCACACTAAGCAAAGCCCCAAAGTCAGGAGAGTACATGGTATGTTCTGGGAATAAGAATTGCCTATAGTTATAAATGTAGATCTTGTTGTTCTGAGTACACTTGTTCTTGGATATACAGATGTGTTGGAAGAGGATGAGGAAGGTTCCGATAGTGAGCCAGAGGGACAGGACATTGATGAACTCTATCACTTTGTGAAGCAGACACATCAGCAAGAAACTCGGTCCATCCAAGTGGATGTCCAGCATCCTGCGCTGACGCCTGTGTTGAGACCATACCAAAGAGAGGCTGTCAACTGGATGCTACAACAGGAGCATTTCAAAAGCACCCCTGCTAGTGGCAAGTATAAGTTACTTAAAGGAAGGCAAATTGATCAGAGGGATTAGATGAGAGAGTTAGGGTGGAGGAAATCGGTCAGTAAACAAATCATATTGAAAGCATGGGATAGAATGAGTGTGTTACTGTGAACAAAATTATTTTCTAAGACATCCTTCAAAATTGACACCTAGAGAAATTCATTTATGAGTTCCCTCATCCATAAAAGTTTGAACTGGTTTTTCCAACTAGAGTAAAGGCTGCCTTGATGGAATTTTTAAAAACCAAGAAATTTTTTTTACATGCCTTTCCAACTAAGAATTGCTTTTGTAACCTGATCAGATGGGAATTGTGCTAATATATGAAAGAAACTATACAATTTAATCATGAATGTTAGGGACAGAAAGCAAGTTTATAAAAGTGGGAGACTAACGTGTGACTATCTCAGCTTCCTAGTTATACTTATTTTCTTTACTCCACAAAATAAATAATAAAATGAAATGTCATCTAGTGTTTTTGTAAAAGTAATCGATTTATGAGAATCATTTGTGTCACTGCTTTATCATTGTCTTTAAAGGGATGGGCACTAGATGAGATTTTTACAGGACCCTAGGAAGTGAAGTGCTAACCATTTCTCCTTTTTCCTATATAGATTTATTTTAATTAGTG
>NW_011494875.1:4173823-4186899 GCF_000754665.1 Bison bison bison | reverse complement strand
TTTAATTAGTGATGAATAGCTCTTCCGTATTTCTCCCACTTTTTTATCCAACAAACTTTTTTGAATTTTTTATTTTGGAAATACCAGTTCATAGCCAATATTATTTCTTACTCTTGCTTCTCCCATATTCTGAATTATTTTGAAGTAGTAACCCCTCATGGAGAAGGAAATGGCAACCTACTCCAGTATTCTTGCCTGGAAAACCCCATGGACATAGGAGCCTGGTGGGTACAGTCCATAGGGTCGCAAAGAATCAGACACAACTGAGTGACTGAACAGCAACAATAACCCCACATATTATATCATTTCATCTGTTAATATTTCAGTTTATTTCATTAAAAGATACAGGTTCTTTTAAACAAATATATATATATATATATATAAAAGGAATTTTGAAAATTAACCTTCCAAATTTTTGAAAATTTTGGGTTAATTTTGAAAATTAACCCAAAAATTAACCTCCTTTCTGTTTCTCTCTCTTTAGTTTGTTCAAATATGAAACCAAATAACATCCATATAGTATTGGAATTACTTGGTATCTCCTAAGTTTCTTTTAGTCCATAGGTTTTATTTCCTCTCCTATTTTTTTCTTACATTTGTTGAAGAAATCTTATAGCTCTATAGAATTTCCTACGGGTTATTTTTTTCTCTAAAATAAAATAATTTTTTTTAACTAAGGAATTTGATTAAGGTGTAACATATACAGTAAATGCATAAATCTTAAGGGCACAGTTTGATAAGTTTTGATAAATCTCTGCATCTATGTAACTAGCAATTCAGTTAAGACATAGAACCAGACTTTCCCAAAAGTAGACACTGGCCCATGCCTCTTTGAGACTTGAAATGTGACTGTCCAAATTATGTGGTGTAAGTTTAAAATACACACTGATTTCCAATAGTGCAAAAAGAAAAGAATGTGAAATATCTCACTACTACTTTTTATATTGATTACATATTGAAATGATAATATTATATTTGATTAAATTAGACAAAAAGATTAAAATTAATTTTACCTGTTATATATATATATATATTTGTATCACACAGTGCTGACATAAAATATTTCCCAGCACTTTCCATCATTGCCTAGTCAGTTTTCCTACTTCAGTCCCTTCAGGAGGCAACCACTATCATCATAAATTAGTTTTGCCTGTTTTTGAAACAGACAATGATAAAATATGTCCACTCAGGTGGAGGGAGTTGACTTCTTTCAACATAATGTTTTTGAGGTTCATCCATGCTGCATGTATCAGTAATCCATTGTTTTTTGTCCCCAGGCTAGATTTTGTTGATTAAATCACATGCGTCATATAGTGGTTTTTCAGTTCTCTGTGGTTCCCATAAATTAAAATTTTCTATCTTTTAATTTTTTTCATTTTATAAAACCTATATGTCTGTATTCCTACTTCATCTATTAATCACTGAAGAAGGTAAAAAATGACTAACCGTTTCACTGGAAGTAGAGACATATTTACAACTTGTTGTTTACAACTAAGTTGTTCAAACAGCTTAAAATATTGAGAAGGGATAGTGGAAGATGCTGGTTGACACACACTCAGTGCTTCATTGCTGTAGTTTTAGATTTTTTTTTCCCTCAGTTAACCCTTTCCTCTCCTCAGACCCATATGAAAAGTTAGATCTAAATTAATGCATTAGCCCAGTTTCATTTATCTGTGAAGTTATTTAACGATATAAGGTAACTTCTTTAAGCATGTATAAAAGACAGGCTGCTTTCATTTATTTGGTAAGCCTTGATATGTATTGGTTTTCTTTTCCTGTTAATCCTCTATACTAGTATAATTTGTACATTTTGCTGTACTTTGCATAATTAAAATACAATTAATAAGTTAAATTATAAAGTATCCAATAAAATATAATTGCAAGTATAATTTGCTTTAGTTTTTCTGTCTTATCACTTGCTTCTATGGAAAATATTTGTGTGCTAAACACGCAAAAGAATAATATCTGAAGAATGAGAGCGGGGTCCTGGCCTTTTACCCACATGTATGTGTCTTCCCAGGGTATCCTGATTGTGACTGACTTTTATTTTAATGTGATTATCTGGCAGAACGGAAAATAAACAGAAAATGGTTTATTTTTCTTTAGAAAATGCCTTACACTTTCTGTGGCGAGAAATTGTTACATCTGAGGGTTTGAAACTCTACTACAATCCATACACAGGCTGGTAAGGCAAAACTTTGCTTATGTGCTTGATATTGAAAACAAATATTATGAAAACCTGTATGAGATTGATGGCCTATATCTTCAGCCTTGGCAGTACCTCAAAAAGGCATACTAAATTAAAGTCTCCTTAGACAGTTTTATAGATAGGATAGACATGGAACTAATAGCACTTGTAAATTTTTGGTAGATAAATGCAGTAGGATAGACTTAAGATGTGTAGTTATTGATATTTAAAGAGATTATAATTTTAAGTAAAAATATCACCTTATTATGGGCCAGTTCATTAAATTTGTTAATTTTATTATAAAAGAGTTTTAGGAATCATTAAATATGATTAGTGAATCAGTAGTTACTGCCATTTTTATTCACAGATTCATAAAGGTCACAGAAGGTAGACATGCTTCCCTTTATTTATGGGAGAAAAACAAATGATGATAGTACCAGTTCTGTTTCTGCACGCTTAAGTTGTCAGCTCAGGCAGCTTTTTATTCTCACAGTTCTTATATTCATGATCTAGGGACTATAATTGTTGCAACTGAAAGTAGAGTTTTAAAAAGCATAAGACTTTTCTGCATTTCTCCCAGTTCTCTTTAGGAACAGTGTGATTTATATTTGCATTCCTATGATGTGTTTTTCTTATATTTTCCTTTAGCATCATTCGTGAGTACCCAAATGCTGGACCACAGTTGCTTGGTGGGATCTTAGCAGATGAGATGGGTCTTGGAAAGACAGTGGAGGTTTTGGCTCTGATTCTGACACATACTCGACAAGATGTCAAACAAGATGCTCTCACTCTTCCTGAGGTAGGAGGAGTACTACAGGGCTTGGGAAAGCAGAGCATATGTTCTCCAGAAAGCATCGTATGTTGAACATTTGGTTGGCACTTAAGTCAACACTTTCAATTTATTCTGTGGCTTATGATTTGTATTAGTTGTTAACTTCACATAGGCACAGAAAATGGGATATTTGTGACCTGGCGAAGTTTTTTAAAGTGATATTGGCCAACCAGGAAGGGGATAGATACGCTGTTAATTTATCAAGCTTCCTTCTAGTTGGCAGAGAAATTCTCTTAGGAAAGTTTGATTACTTCCTCAAATGTTTTGTCACTTCTTCAGATCTCCATATTAATGCTACATATTTTTGAGAGCTATTTTTCAAAAATTGTGCAAATCTCAGATACATAAATCTTGGGGTCAAATAATTAGAACTTTATTAAAGGGTAAATAGCTTAGTAAGTCAGAGAAGGCAATGGCACCCCACTCCAGTACTCTTGCCTGGGAAATCCCATGGACGGAGGAGCCTGGTAGGCTGCAGTCCATGGGATCACAAAGACTTGGACATGACTTCACTTTCACTTTTCACTTTCATGCATTGGAGAAGGAAATGGTAGCCCACTCCAGTGTTCTTGCCTGGAGAATCCCAGGGATGGCGGAGCCTGGTAGGCTGCTTTCTATGGGGTCACAGAGAGTCAGACACGACTGAAGTAACTTAGCAGCAGCAGCAGCTTAGTAAGTAGATTTCTCAATGAAATGAACAAATGAAACAAACAAAATTTCTCAATAAACAAAGTCTTTATTCTAAAATGTATGTGTGTTAGTCGCTCAGTCATGTCTAACTCTTTGCAGCCTCAGGGATTGTAGCCTCCCAGGCTTCTCTGTCCATGAGATTCTCCAGGCAAGAATAGTGGAGTGGGTAGCCATTCTCTTCTCCAGAGGATCTTCCCAACCCAGGGATTGAACCTGGGTGTCCTGCGTTGCAGGTGGATTTCTTTACCATCTGAACCCCTGGGGAAACCCTCTAAAATGTATAGTTGTGTTTAAAAATATAGAGTTTATAAGAAAAAAAAACTTCACTGAGACTCATAGCTTATAGCTTATATTTTCAGATAATGAAATTGTCAATTAGCACATTAAATCCTGCCAAAATGAGGCCACTAGTTAAAGACATAACGCTAATTACCTGGAGGGTCCATCATGCTCGAAACCTTAGTGGTTATATGATCTTTTGATAGGATAAAGTTTGCAAAATTATCCTTTCAGTTTTTTTTTTTTTTTTTTACTGTTTCAGAAATAAATTTTAATTAACTGTGGTACAAAAATGGAGTTAAACAGATTTGTTTATTTTATCAGAAAATGAATATAAAATATTGACCATATATTTATATCTAAAAAAGACTATATTTCTGTGTGATTTGTGTACATGTGTATAAATACTCTTTTTGCATTTGTAAATATTTTACACATTTTCAGCATAACATTATTTGAATTTGTCATCATTTTCCAGTGTGACTAAAAAGTCACTTTAAAAGAAAAATGCTGTTGACCTTTGTTTTTCTACTTTAGATTTTTAATTTTTCCTTGCATGATATTCAGACTTCATAAGTGATAAAGTTAAAGAATTATTAGTTTCAAACTTCCTGTATTCAATGAATTTTAAATCTAAAATATCTATTATAAAAACTCAGTCTTTAACAATGCTATGTACAAACAAAATTGTAAGATTTCTAAAAAGTAACTTTACCAACTCTCAGAGTTTTCTTGCTGCTGCTGCTGCTGCTGCTGGTAAGTCGCTTCAGTCGTGTCCGACTCTGTGCGACCCCAGAGATGGCAGCCCACGAGGCTCCCCCGTCCCTGGGATTCTCCAGGCAAGAACACTGGAGTGGGTTGCCATTTCCTTCTCCAGTGCATGAAAGGGAAAAGTGAAAGTGAAGTCGTTTAGTCATGTCCGACTCTTAGTGACCCCATGGACTGCAGCCTACCAGGCTCCTCCGTCCATGGGATTTGCCAGGCAAAAGTACTGGAGTGGGGTGCCATTGCCTTCTCCCTTTTCAGATTTGAGTACGGGATAGAGTAGGGAATGTCTGTTTCCTTTGTAGAAAAATGAGTTGGCGTGTACAGTTTTAACTATCAGTAACTTCCTTTTGAAGGTTTTCTTCTCATTAGCTGTGTTAATTTTAACTTATTTTGATTGCTATTACAAATTCAGTGGGCTAATACAATTTTAAACAAGCCTTAACATGTTAATTTCAGAAGTTTCACACTTTAATATGCATAATTTTTTAAAATGATGGCTAGCTTTTAACTCTGAAATAAAAAACAAGGTTTATATGTGTGAATAACTTACTTAGCCCTTTCTTTCATAATTTGTTACAACTCTTTTGTATCTTCTTAATAGAAGGAGGGCTAATTTTGTGAAGCTCAGAATACTGAAAGCAAAACACTGTGTAACTGCTAAACGTTGTTTATATCAGGGAGAAGTGGTAAATTATTTCATTCCATCACATTATTCTGGCGGAAATGTAAAAAAGACAGAAACCCAGAATATGGAATTTGAACCAAAAGAAAAAGTTCAGTGCCCCCGTAAGTATGAAATCTCTTAAAGATAACACCTTTTGCAGTGATATTTGTTCTAGTTCTTATAATCCTTAATAACAATATCTTATAATTGTTATAAATAATTGTTTTTACAGTTGTTTATACTTTGCATAAAAGTTTGGTTACAAGGCATATTATCTTAACAAAAATAAAGATATATTCTTTGGTTTGACTTGATCCAGATAATTTGTTGCTTAATTTGTAGATTAGCAAATTAATGTAATTCTTCTTAAATAATTTTCATTGCTGTAATTTATTTCTTAATTGAGATAAGCTATTACATATTCTTCAAAATGATATACAGACAGCATGTCTTTAATAAATCTTTATTTTTTACTTAACATGGTTCTTAATGCACATTAACTGAGTTTTATTTTCTTTTCACTTTAATTGTTTTGACTGAGTTAGCATATCCTTTTGCATTTAGCTACACGTGTGATGATCCTGACAGCTGTTAAAGAAATGAATGGAAAAAAAGGAGTTTCTATTCTTTCCATCTACAAATATGTCAGTTCTATATATAGATATGATGTTCAGCGGAACAGGAGTCTTCTGAAACGGATGCTCAAATGTTTAATTTTTGAAGGCCTTGTGAAACAGATCAAAGGCCATGGTTTTTCTGGTACTTTTACACTGGGAAAGAATTACAAAGAAGAGGATATATATGATAAAACGAGAAAGCAGGTAACAGCATTTATCGAGTAGTTGTATGTGATGCTTTACAAAGTAAGTTGACAGATCCCACCTGTCTAAAGCTCTTAGAGCCAGATGATAAAAAAGAAGCATTAGGAAAAGCACTGATGGTTATGACTTCTGTTTTCTACTTTCTGAATAAAAGTTCCAGCAGAGTAGAAACTAAAAATAAGTATTAATTGAGTGGATTATACAGTTAGTTTGTAAAGCATAATATAGGTTAAAATAAGTTTTCTTCACCCTCATGCTATTGTCAGCACTCAAAAAGCATGTTCCATACTTTAAAAATGTTAATACATTACATCTGCATAACTCTTTACATACAATTTGAATCTTTTATGTAAGTTCTCATTTTCCCTCGTCATCACCTTTTAAAATATTTACATTTTGTTATAAAACTTCTTCTGGGCCAATACTACAATTTGCTTTTAAGAAAATAGTAAAAAATTTGTGAATATAAATCAAGAAAAAA
The DNA here is from genome assembly GCF_000754665.1 of Bison bison bison. NCBI lineage: Eukaryota > Metazoa > Chordata > Mammalia > Artiodactyla > Bovidae > Bison > Bison bison. The sequence continues at coordinate 4,180,176 of NW_011494875.1, read as the reverse complement.
TTGATGACAACAATTCAAAATGTGGAGTTACTAGCTTAGCTACTGTGAAAGAAATGGCAGACCAAGAAGTTCTCTTCCAAGAGTAGTGAGTCTCCAGCATTTTCTCCCCAGCCAGGTTAGAAGACTGCAATGAACTTCTGTGCTTTTAATAATCCTTCTGCTACCAAAAAAGGAAAATCTTCTTCAGTTAATGCCAATCATTCCATGTTAATATCATTCATTCCTCTGTTCGCCCTTGACTGTGACATCACTTCTAGGAAGGTGCAGCTGGCATCTGCCTCCCCAACACAGCCCTTGTCTGTTATATAACCCCCTTATGCAGTCCTGTAGCATCATTTTAAAGGGTCGTGCTCAGTTGTGTCCTACTCTTTTGCAACACCATGAATTGTAGCCCACCAGGCTTTTCTGTCCATAGGATTCCCCAGGCAAGAATACTGGAGTGGGTTGCCTTTTACTGTTCTCTCTTTTCCAACAGACTCCTTTGAGACCAGGAGCTAAATATACCTCATACTTATATCCCCAGCGTCTGACATGTTGCCTGGCAACATTTATTGGCATTCAATAAATAATTGCAAGAGGGTACACCAGTAGAAGGCAATGGCACCCCACTCCAGTACTCTTGCCTGGAAAATCCCATGGATGGAGGAGCCTGGTAGGCTGCAGTCCATGGGGTCACTAAGAGTCGGACACGACTGAGCGACTTCACTTTCACTTTTCACTTTCATGCATTGGAAAAGGAAATGGCAACCCACTCCAGTGTTCTTGCCTGGAGAATCCCAGGGACGGGGGAGCCTGGTGGGCTGCTGTCTGTGGGGTCACACAGAGTCGGACACGACTGAAGTGAATTAGCAGCAGCACCACCACCAATAGAAAGGAGAAAGAAAGAAGGAATTTATCTGTTTATTGCAGTAACTAGTAGATTAATTTTTACTTTGGTTAAAAGCTATATTTTAATACTTGATGTTTTTATAATTGCCCCTATTGTTGTTTAGTCAGTAAGTCATGTCCAACTCTTTTGTGACCCCATGAACTGTAGCCCATGGACAGGCCCCTGTGTCCGTGGGATTTCCCAGGCAAGAATACTGGAGTGGGTTGCCATTTCCTTCTCCAGGGGATCTTTATAGCCCTGGGATTCAACCCACATCTCCTGCACTACCGGTGGATTCTTTACCGCTGAGCCACTAGGGAAGCCCATAATTGCCCTAGTTTGTATTATAAACTACCAGTCTTTTATTGATTTAGACAGACTGTGAATTATAAGAGGTTGATAGCAAAATTAGTAGCTCCCTTTATTTCTAGATTTTGTTCCTTCCAAATATTAATTAAACAACAGTAGAGTTTTCTTTTCCTTTTGGGCCTGTGGGGGGAGGAGTTCATAGAACAATTTGAAAACCACTGATCAGGAGTGATTCTCCTCAGGGAAAGAGTGACAAAGACTGCCTATGAGATTTTTATGTAAAGCACATGAAGTTGGGTGTTTAATCTTAGCTATGTCACTCCATTAAGATAAATAAATAATGTTTTTCATAGGCAGTGGGGAGTCCAAGGAAAACTCAGAAAGAATCCAGAAAATCAGGAAACAAGGACACAGACTCTGAATATTTGCCATCAAACACCTCTGATGATGATGATGATCCTTACTATTATTATTGCAAACCCAGGAGAAATCGTAGTAAATGGAGGAAGAAACCTGTTCCGTCCACAAAAAGGGAAAAAAGCCAGCTGAACATCAGTCTCAACCCACAGGATCACTGTCCACCTACTGGTAACTCTGAAATTACTGATGTTACTACATCTGAAAGTACATGTGTCTTTGAAGTCAATCAAGAACATTCAGCAAAGGACCAAGCTGAATCTCTAAATCCTGTTGGTGATGACATGCCACATTCTAATATCATGGGTTCCTATAATTCTTCCAGTTATCGCTTTGAGTGCATATGTGGTGAACTTGACCAGGTAGACTGTAAGCCTCGTGTTCAGTGCCTGAAATGCCACTTGTGGCAACATGCAAAATGTGTGAATTATGAAGAGAAGAATCTGAAGATTAAACCTTTCTACTGCCCCCACTGCCTTGTTGCAATGGAGCCAGTATCCACAAGAGCAACTCTGATCATCTCCCCCAGTTCCATCTGTCATCAGTGGGTGGATGAAATCAATAGGCATGTGAGGTCATCATCTCTTCGAGTCTTGGTAAGACAGTTTGCACTCTTTAAAGGGATAGGAAAATGTAAGTGTTTGCTTATGATAATTTTTATAATCTTTGTCACCTTGTTTTTATCCCGAAAATTAACTTAATGAGATAATGATATTAAGTCAGAACTCAAAGAGGAAATTGAGAATAAGAAAAAGTACAGTAGACTGTTTATTCTTTTCTGACATCAGAAGTTAAAGCATTTTGAGTGGAAAGTTATGAAAGTTTTTGAAGAAGTCCTTAATCATATAAGGGAAAAACATCTTTGTATTCAGAAAGAAATGCAGTTCAAAGGCAGCATTGTTTAATAGTTATCTGCTTGTATGATCCTACATCTTTTAGCTCCAGAATCTTCCTCTGAAGCCTGTTACCCCTTCTGTAAAATAAGAATTTACTCATTCAACAAATATTTAGTGAACACCTATTGTGTGCCAGGAATTGTGCTAAGTTCTAAAAATTGTACCCCCACACACTTTTTGTGAAGATTGAATGATTTGATAAACTGCTGGCACATGGTGAGTGTTCATTTAATGTTATTGTTCACTACTGTTAGTATTTTTTACCCTTTGTGTTCTTCTTTTCTTCTTTCCACACAAATGTTACTGGAGATTTTCTGTATTTCGGCCACTATGATAGGCATGTATAATACAGTAGTTTATAAAACACCAACTTTGCCACTGAGGAGCTCTGTTCTGTAGAGGAGGCAAACCTTGGTTTGTATCTTGACTCTACTAGTTTTGAGTAAGTCCCTTCATGTTTTCTATGTGTGACATAGGAATAATAACAACTAACAGAATTGTTGTTAAAGGTGGGAGATAAAACTCTGCAGTGCTAAAACATAAAAGGCATTCAGTAAATAATAGCTCTTGTTCTACTTTCTCATACCATTGTGCTTTCGCACAAACTATTGATTCCATCTACCCACCTACCTTTTCCCCTTTCTTCCACCCATGAAAACTCTTGAATGTACTTCAAGATCTACTGCAAATTTGAATTCCTCTCTGAATTTACCTTCTTAGCCATAAAATTGGTCTCCATTGTGATGCTTTCGCATTTACTTCTATTCCAGTGCCTTTCACATTGCTTATGTTTTTAGTCTTCCACAGTAAAATGCATCTTTCTCTAAATAGGTCTGGGATGTATCTTATAGGATGTTTGGTTATAAACAAATAGAAAGTGCTTGGTAAGGGTATAAATGAATGTCTGTGATTATATCCTAGGTATATCAAGGAGTGAAGAAAGATGGTTTTTTACAGCCTCATTTTTTGGCAGAACAGGATATAGTCATCATTACTTACGATGTCCTCCGTTCAGAACTAAACTATGTAGACATCCCACACAGCAACAGTGAGGATGGGCGTCGCTTAAGGAACCAGAAGCGCTACATGGCTATTCCCAGTCCTCTTGTAGCTGTGGAGTGGTGGAGGATCTGCCTTGATGAAGCTCAGATGGTCGAATGTCCTGCTGTAAAAGTGAGAATTTCTGCAGAATTGCTTGAGGGCTGGGGAAGAGCTGGAGGAAACTGTTCATAGGAAATTTAATAGTTTACATGTAGTTTAACCCACAGTATTGACATTCGCCAAAAGTTTGCCTTTGGACACTTTGCATTTGCTTTCTCTTGTGCATGAGCTGTATAATCCTTAAAAATTATTTGGTACTTGGAATCATTGTTCTGTATGAAAAGTTCATGTATATTTGAACAAGATGGTAGTTTTTATGTGATGTAGATCTAAGTAAACTCTACTTAGGTACTTTAATCAGCATTTCTGCCACAGGCAGTGCTCACCATACAAGCTCTGGTAACTGACAGCTTTTTATCAGAGACCAAATGGTAATGGGAAAATGCTAGAGGAAAAACTTTTATTCAGACTTCATTGTATGTCTTTATTCTGTCTTCTTTGCCCAGTCTGTGACCTGAACTGAATTAATAAGTCATGCCTGTTAGCACAGTGGTTCTCATCTGGAGGATGGGGTGGTCTAGGGAATGTATCAGTCAGCTGGGGCATTTTCATTCTACCCATACATGAATTTCCTTTCCTCTTTGAAAGGACACATTGCAGCCTCCTGCTAATAAGAGCCCCATACTGGAAGACAGCCCATTGAATATGATGTTCAGTATCTAGTGTGATAACTATTCTGTAAGGGCAAATGCATCTGACCTGAAGCCTGGGCTTGAGAGCTGTTTTCATAAGTAAACGCAGTCCTGCATTTTTCTTGTGTCTCTCTTCTCATTCTCTCCCATCAGGCTGCAGAAATGGCTCAGCGCTTGAGTGGGATTAACCGCTGGTGCATCAGTGGCACTCCAGTACAGAGAGGACTGGAAGGTAATGGATGGTTTCCTCACATATCGCATTTATTTGAAAAACTTAAAATTTTTGAGCAAAAAGTATTGCTTAACTTTTGCTGAAATCCTTAGGTGATTATGCATATATTAAAATATATTTATATTTGATCCTAATAGTTTCAGACATCTACCTTTTTAAAAGGAATCAAGTGCTTTTTGTTTATATATATGTGAAGACAGATATGTAGTTGAGTAGTCCTACTGTCCTGACTTGAGCAGGTGTTGTGCCTGCCTGAACACTGTAGACACAGGTCTGAATTGGACTCAAAGATCCAAAATGGTGAGTAGAAAACAGGGAGAACCTGACAAGAAAGAAAGAGGGAAACAGAGAAGAAAAAGGAATTAGTTTCACTTGGCTGTGTTTATAAAGATAAGGACTTCCCCTCACACATTTTAACTGATGCTTCTACATCAGTCTCATTCATATAACTAATTTTTTCCATAGAACATAGACAACATTTTTAAAACTTTTGTCAAAGTTGCAAATATTTGAGACTAAAAGTTTAAGTAAATGTTGGTTTACATAATAAATTTCTGCAAAAACTGTCACTAAAATGTGGTTTAATTATAAAAATATAAATATCCTTAGTCCTATGGCAGATGTTTATCTTCAAAACCTATCATTCTTGAAAATTCAGGTTTTCATGTATCAGTTGTTCTTAGCAGGATAACTTACTATTCTGCTAAAGCAAAAATATCAACATCTATTACACTGAACTGAGAAACACTATTTTTTGATGACTATTTTTAGGGGAAAAGAGTTTTTTAGGAAGATGTTTAAGTATATATTTAAATACCTCTGTAATTTTAGTAAGTTACATTAAGCTACATATTTGTAGAATGCTGCTGCTGCCGCTGCTAAGTCACTTCAGTTGTGTCCGACCATGTGCAACCCCATAGATGGCAGCCCACCAGAATCCCCTGTCCCTGGGGTTCTCCAACACTGGAGTGGGTTGCCGTTTCCTTCTCCAGTCCATGAAAGTGAAACATCAAAGTGAAGTTGATCAGTCGTCTCCGACGCTTAGTGACCCCATGGACTGCAGCCGACCAGGCTCCTCCATTCATGGGATTTTGCACACAAGAGTACTGGAGTGGGGTGCCATTCCCTTCTCCAATTTGTAGAATAATATCAGGCTAATTAAAAGGCCAAATTTAGTAGTCTGCTGTTACATTGGAAACTGTCCAATACGTTAATATTTAGGTGTTAATAACATAATCACGATGGTGTGATCACTCACCGAGAGCCAGACATCCTGGAATGCGAAGTCAAGTAGGCCTTAGAAAGCATCACTACGAACAAAGCTAGTGGAGGTGATGGAATCCCAGTTGAGCTATTTCAAATCCTAAAAGATGATGCTGTGAAAGTGTTGCACTCAATATGCCAGCAAATTTGGAAAACTCAGCATTGGCCAGAGGACTGGAAAAGGTCAGTTTTCATTTCAATCCCAAAGAAAGGCAATGCCAAAGAATGCTCAAACTACCGCACAATTGCACTCATATCACATTATAGTAAAGTAATGCTCAAAATTCTCCAAGCCAGGCTTCAGCAATACATGAACCGTCAACTTCCAGATGTTCAAGCTGGTTTTAGAAAAGGCAGAAGAACCAGAGATCAAATTGCCAACATCCACTGGATCATCGAAAAAGCAAGAGAGTTCCAAAAAAACATCTATTTCTGCTTTATTGACTATGCCAAGCCTTTGACTGCGTGGATCACAATAAACTGTGGAAAATTCTGAAAGAGATGGGAATACCAGACCACCTGACCTGCCTCTTGAGAAACCTGTATGCAGGTCAGGAAGCAACAGTTAGAACTGG
>NW_011494875.1:4173234-4173723 GCF_000754665.1 Bison bison bison | reverse complement strand
ATGCCAAGCCTTTGACTGCGTGGATCACAATAAACTGTGGAAAATTCTGAAAGAGATGGGAATACCAGACCACCTGACCTGCCTCTTGAGAAACCTGTATGCAGGTCAGGAAGCAACAGTTAGAACTGGACATGGAACAACAGACTGGTTCCAAATAGGAAAAGGAATATGTCAAGGCTGTATATTGTCACCCTGTTTACTTAACTTATATGCAGAGTACATCATGAGACACACTGCGCTGGAGGAAGCACAAGCTGGAATCTAGATTGCTGGGAGAAATATCAATCACCTCAGATATGCAGATGACACCACTCTTAATGGCAGAAAGTGAAGAGTAACTAAAAAGCCTCTTGTTGAAAGTGAAAGAGGAGAGTCAAAAAGTTGGCTTAAAGCTCAACATTCAGAAAACGAAGATCATGGCATCTGGTCCCATCACTTCATGGGAAATAGATGGGGAAACAGTGGAAACAGTGTCAGACATTATTTTTC
>NW_011494875.1:4152896-4173134 GCF_000754665.1 Bison bison bison | reverse complement strand
AAAGCAGAGACATTACTTTGCCAACAAAGGTCCATCTAGTCAAGGCTATGGTTTTTCCAGTAGTCATGTATGGATGTGAGAGTTGGACTGTGAAGAAAGCTGAGCACCGAAGAATTGATGCTTTTGAACTGTGGTGTTGGAGAAGACTCTTGAGAGTCCCTTGGACTGCAAGGAGATCGAACCAGTCCATCTGGAGGAGATCAGTCCTGGGTGTTCATTGGAAGAAATGAAGCTGAAGCTGAAACTCCAGTACTTTGGCCACCTCATGCGAAGAGTTGACTCATTGGAAAAGACCCTGATGCTGGGAGGGATTGGGGGCAGGAAGAGAAGGGGACGACAGAGGATGAGACATCTGGATGGCATCATCGACTCGATGGACATGAGTTTGAGTAAACTGCGAGAGTTGGTGATGGACAGGGAGGCCTGGCGTGCTGCGATTCATGGGGTTGCAAAGAGTCGAACGTGACTGAGCGACTGAACTGAACTGAACTGAAGATCTCATTGAACTCCAGAGTTAGCTAAGAAGGTGTAGAGAAAATGCCTATCACAGTTACTTTATTCTCATTTTAATGTTAAAGGAATATGAGCAGTAATTCTGCAGTTCCCTGGGTACTTAATTTGGGATAAATAAGATGTTGGCAGGTGTTTTGAGCATCTGGCACCCTTTAACAAATTTTTGATTAATTTTTTAAACAGCTTTATTGAGCTATGAATGACATATAATGAAACTATAAATATTTAAAATACAAAATTTGTAAACTTTTGACATATATATTTACCAGGGAGTTTATTTCCACAATCAACATAATGACGCCAAAAGTTTTCTCATGTCCAAGTTACCGTAAAAAATAGCATTTTCCGAATGTCTGGAAATTTAGTTTATTTTTTCATCTTTGCTTCCGTGATTCTCTGATATCTTTAATGCTATCACGCTTACAATGTATCAGGGTTTTGGGGGGTTTTTTGCGTTAATAGTAACTACGGTGGGAATGTTAGCCTGATGTGACTTCAGTTCAGTTCAGTCAGTGTCACGAATCTCGGTCCCTACTTCTTCAGGCACTCTGTCTATCAGATCTAGTCCCTTATACCTATTTCTCACTTCCACTGTATAATCATAAGGGATTTGATTTAGGTCATACCATTCATGGTCTAGTGGTTTTCCCCACTTTCTTCAATTTAAGTCTGAATTTGGCAATAAGGAGTTCATGATCTGAGCCACAGTCAGCTCCCAGTCTTGTTTTTGCTGACCTTATAGAGCTTCTCCATCTTTGGCTGCAAAGAATATAATCAATCTGATTTTAGTGTTGACTATCTGGTGTGTAGAGTCTTCTCTTGTGTTGTTGGAAGAGGGTGTTTGCTATGACCAGTGTGTTTCCTTGGCAAAACTCTGTTAGCCTTTGCCTTGCTTCATTCAGTACTCCAAGGCCAAATTTGCCTGTTATTCCAGGTGCTTTTTGACTTCCTTCTTTTGCATTCCAGTCCTCTATAATGAAAAGGACATCTTTTGGGGGTGTTAGTTCTAAAAGGTCTTATAGGTCTTCATAGAACCATTCAGCTTCTTCAACTAACTTACTATGTTGTATTTGGAAGTAGAAGTCTCATTTGTTTTCTTTTTGTGTTAGACCAGGGTTTCTCTACCTTAGCCCCATTAACATTTTGAGTCAGATAATTCATTTTCATTAGGGGCTGTTCTGGTTATTTTGTATATTGAGCTTTTACACTCCTTATACTGGTAGTGTTCTTGCAGTTGTGACACCCATAATTGTCTCCAGTCATTGCCAAATGTCCCCAGTGGGCAAAATCACACCCTTCCACCCCAGTTAATAGTCACTCTGCTAGAGTGATAGAGATAAATCAGGTTTGATGATTTATTAATTAATAACATTTGTTTTTGCTCCATGGTAAAGTCAAAAATTTTAAGTCAAACCATCCTAAGTCAAACCATCCTAAGTCAAACTATCTGTATTCTCAACATGCTTTTTTCCTTTCTTTTCAGATCTGTTCGGGTTAGTGGTATTTCTCGGTGTTGAACCTTACTGTGTCAGACACTGGTGGGTTCGACTTCTCTATCGTCCTTATTGCAAGAAGAATCCTCATTTCCTCTACAGCTTTATTGCCAAGATAATGTGGAGGTCTGCGAAGAAAGATGTGATTGACCAAGTCAGTAGCATAAGTATTTATTGATTAAGGGTATTAGGAAAAAATTTAAAAAGAAGCAGAGTTGGGGTGAAAAGTGAAATTTCCAGGTGACTTTTTTTTTTCTCCTCTGTTTAGATCCAGATACCCCCTCAGACAGAAGAAACCCACTGGCTTCACTTTTCTCCAGTGGAAAGGCATTTCTATCACCGTCAACATGAGGTGTGCTGCCAGGATGCAGTGGTAAAACTCAGGAAGATTTCTGACTGGGCTTTGAAGCTCAGCAGCCTGGACAGAAGGACCGTCACCTCCATCCTATATCCATTGCTGAGGCTCCGACAGGCCTGCTGCCACCCACAGGCTGTTCGTGGCGAGTTCTTGCCACTCCAAAAAAGGTTTTATTATCAGTTTTCTTATACTGTAAGAGATAATAGAGCAGTGATCGACAGTATTGGGGGAAGGAAATGGCAACCCACTCCTGTATTCTTGCCTAGAGAATCCCGTGGACAGAGGAGCCTGGTGGGCTGCTGTCCATAGGGTCGCACAGAGTCGGTCACAACTGAAGAGACTTAGCATGCATTCATGCATAGACAGTATTAAAGCAATTAGCTTCCTAGCCCACAGTTTCATTCAGGGTCTTAGAACTGAGTTGTCATCTGTTTTTAGTAGTGTGGTGATTTCTCTTCAATATGGAGCCCCATTTGTGAAAGAGAACCACATCAAAATTATTTTCATGGTTTTGAACATTTTTTTAGGACTGTTGAAGGGTTTTGTTGTTTTTTGGGGTTTCTGTTTGTCTTCTGCTGCACTCCAGATATGAAACGCTTTTGTTCATTTTGTGTTATATTTTTTGGTTCTGACATCAGGAAATTAGGTAAATTAGATTCCTATTAAATATTTTCTTTATAATTATACTAGCTATATTCTTTGATTATTCCTTTCAATACTCTGTTGTCCCCAAAAATTTGTTGGTTCATCAACTGTGATAGGAACTAGCCTCTTTTTTTTTAGCACTTGATATTAAAAAGATATCCTTTCAGGCGCTATAAGAAATATAAAGAGGAATTTGACTCTTATCCTTGCCTTTGAGCAGTTTGTAGATAACTAAAGGCAAAGACAAAGATTAGTGAAAGTGTTAGTTGCAAAGTCGAGTCTGACTCTGCAACCCCATGGACTGTAGCCTGATAGGCTCCTCTGTCCATGGGATCCTCCAGGCAAGAATACTAGAGTGGGTTGCCATTCTCTTCTCCAGGGGATCTTCCTGTCACAGGGATCAAACCCAGGTCTCCTGCACTGTAGGCAGATTCTTTACCATCCGAGCCATCAGTCAAAGTTTATCGATCTCTATAATGTAAAGAAAACATTGTGTATTTCACAAGAGGTATATATGAATTGCTGTGGGGCTCCCCTGGTAGCTCAGACAGTAAAGAATTTGCCTGCAATGCAGGAGACCTGCCTTCAATCCTTGGGTTGGAAAGATAATCCTGGAGAATGGAACGAATGCCCACTCCAGTATTCTTGCCTGGAGAAGTCCATGGACAGAGGAGCCTGGCAGGCTACAGTCCTTGGGGTCGCAAGAGTCAGACATGACTGAGCGACTTAACCACCACAACCACCACTTTGCACTTTAGGGAGATTTTTCTAGTTCTGCTCTTCACTGACTGAAATGAGAAAAAGTTAAAGAATGAGAGGATCGAAAGAAAGCTTGCTAGAATAGTAAACTAATAATGATAGTGATGAAAATGGAGGTAAACAGATATCAGAGATCACAAAGACTCTATAAGAGACTGGTACTCTTGATCTTATGTAATATTATTCTCTCACTTGGAATCTTCTTTCTAGTTCTGAACAACCTGCCTTTTCTTTTAGCACCATGACAATGGAGGAACTGCTGACATCCCTGCAGAAGAAGTGTGGCACTGAATGTGAAGAGGCACATCGGCAGCTAGTCTGTGCCCTCAATGGCTTAGCAGGCATCCACATCATTAAAGGTAGAAGGTGATGCTTTGTTATCTTTGATTCTTCTAAATACTTATAATGTAAATCAAAATTATAATTATAGTTATAATGTAAATCAAAGTCTCCCCAGAAAGACACTTTAACACAGTATTAATCATAATTTAAATAGGTCCAACTTAATGGAGAGCAGTTATACAGAACATTTCCAAAAAAAAAGTTTCAATATGCTTTCACCAAACATTTCCACTTCTAAAAGTTTTTCATGTGAACAATTGAAACAACCAAAATAGTGAACAACTGAAACAACCAAAATGCCTAGAAATAGAATGGTTAAATTGTGACACATTCAAGTGGATGTTGGTCATTGACTTATAGAGTAGTATCACTTGTAAGTTCAGTCTCCCAACAAATATTGGAGTATTTGCTATGTGCTGGTTATGATTTAGGTACTAAAAATAATGTAGTAAATAAGTGTCAATCTAGCCTCATATCTGAAAAATTCATTTTTCTATAAGCATTTTATAGTATATATAATACTATTATATATATATATATATTGTTTTATCCTCATGATTACCCAATAGTTTAGCCATTACCATCCCTATTTTATTTGAGAAAATGGGTTCAAAGGGCTTAGTTGCTTTCTCAAGATTACAGCTAGGAAGTGACAAAGAATTGCCCTGGATCTCTTGATTTCACATCAGATATTTAATTTTTTTATAATCCTGTGTCCTCTTTATCAAATAGGCATTTGTAAACCTCAGTATTATACTATATAGTAGGTTGCAACTCACCATTAAAAATTTCCGATGTTGAGTGATATGTTACTTGTAAATGATCACAATAATAAATTTCAGATTTCCCAACTTGATTATGAACTGCATTTCTCATTTTATTCTGTGTTGTTATGACTCAGAAGCTTAGACAGTAAATGAATTTCTTCACTTAGCCTTTTTTCTAGTCTCCTTGTCAGACTTGTCTCTTTTCCCCTGCTGTGAAATTATGCACAGTATGGGAATTGGGAGGGTTATTCATCTGATCATTGTCCAAACACTGTAGCACTCTAACAGGATCAGCATTTGACTGGCTCCTGTGTGGCAAAATACCATGCTATGATGTAGCAAGAGGTGCATCACTGCTCTTTTCAGGTAGTTCCCACTGCTTTCTCACTGTAGTTATTCGTCTGTGGCTGGAAACTATTGCTGATTGTTAAGAAGAATTCCTATTAGAAAGTCCGTTAATAAGTGGTATGTCTAGTCTCATTTAATTGTAATTATAAACTTAACTGTGGGGGATTAACTACTTTCAGTTTCTAGTTTAATTCATAGTAGTATATTAAATAATCTACATTTTTAAAAGTAACATTACATATTTAACTTATATAATTTAAACTCTTCTAATATTAGAGACCAGATAGTACAGATATGACTTCTAAATGAAATCTAAAATTAATATTAAACTCTAAAGGGATTCACATATTACATGTGAATATATATATATATATATGATATACAGTGTATATTTTAAGGTCCTCACTGATTATGGTGTTAAAAACATGTTATTTCAATTTTGTGTACTATATACATGAAATATATATGTGTGTATGTATCTACACACACATACACACACATACATATATATATATATAGAAGTGTTTTAGGTTCATTTTTCTGAGAAAGAAAGCTTTTTTTCCTGATCATCACATACATTTTTCATTTCTACATGTGTTTTTTTGGAAAAAATTAGTTTGGCAGTATCGAACCAGTACAATTTGTCTAGTTGTTAATTTGTTTAGTGCCATCAAGTGGCAAAGAATGGGTATTTCCATATTTGGCTTATATTTGCATAGCTTATTGAATATGGATATTTTATCCATATTGGTCTGGGAAAGACATAAAAATATTTTTTTTCACTATAAAAAATCTTTTTTTTTCACTAAGTAGTGAAAAGAAAACAGATATTATAATGAATAGCTCAGTTTCATCTGCTTTTATTATAGTCTAGTCATTGTACCTTCTTTAAAAGGTATAATAATTATGAAGAGAAAGTTGTTAAATGAATTGTTCTTTATAAATGACAGTATAAATATTAATGGAATCCATATGTCTTTTGAAAAGCTAAAGAGAGCTCATTGTGTGAAGATAATTGTTACTCCTACATTATAATGCAACTTTATTATTGTGAAAGTAATCTGCTTTATAAAAATGAATAGAGATTAGAGGACTTGGCAAGTACTGTGAAAATGTGTGCTTTAGAAAGCTTTATATTAAATAACTGGTAGAACTAGATATAAAACAGTGGTATAAAAGCAAGTGTTTTGTGCAACAATATGAATGTACTTAATGCTGTTGGACTACACTCTTAAAAATGGTTGAAATCGTAAATTTTATTTTATGTATACTTTACCACAATAAAATATACATATATGGAATCAGCTTTAACAGAGAGAAAGTGTGTGTGTTAGTCACTCAGTCATGTCCGACTCTGCAACCCCGTGGACTGTTCTTCTGTCCATGGAATTCTCCAGGCAAGAATACTAGAGTGGGTTGCCATTCCCTTCTCCAGGGGATCTTCCTGACTCAGGGATTGAACCCGGGTATTCCGCATTGCGGGCAGATTCTTTACTGTCTGAACCACCAGGCGCATATATATATATATAGAATATTCATTATGGCTGTGAGCAAAATTCTAAATCCATGATATTAATGAAACTGGTTCACAGTTTAAAATAAGCAAGTGTATGCAACGATCAGGATAAAAGCTTTTTCCTCAGCAAACTGAAATTAGAACATCTCTTTATCTTTTTCTCCCTTGTGTTTCATGATTTTGCCACTGTTAGATTTTCATTTTATTGTATGTATAAATTACTGGTTTCGAGTTTTTCCCCAGGCAGAAAAAAAGATAGGTTGCATTAGTCAGAGCCATTAAAAATGTTTCACCTCTCCTTCACTGAAGTCTAATGAAACTTTCTGAAAGAATCAGGTAGTAAATAGTTTAGGCTTTGTGAGCCATAAGATTTGTGACAACTATTCAGCTGTTGTAATACAAAAGCAGCCACAGATAGTACGTAAAGTCCTCATGACTGGGTTCCACTAAAACTTTATTCATGGACCCTGAGATTTAATATCATGTAATTTTCACATGTCGCAAAATAGTTTTTTTTTTTTTTCCAGTACTCTTCTCTAATTTTATTTTATTTTTAAACTTTACATAATTGTATTAGTTTTGCCAAATATCAAAATGAATCCGCCACAGGTATACATGTGTTCCCCATCCCGAACCCTCCTCCCTCCTCCCTCCCCATACCATCCCTCTGGGCCGTCCCAGTGCACCAGCCCCAAGCATCCAGCATCATGCATCGAACCTGGACTGGCAACTCGTTTCCTACATCATATTTTACATGTTTCATTGCCATTCTCCCAAATCTTCCCACCCTCTCCCTCTCCCACAGAGTCCATAAGACTGTTCTATACGCAAAATAGTTTTATCTTAGTTTTTATTTCAACTATTAAAATTTAAAAATAAATTCTTAGTGTGTAGACCCTACAAAAATACAGTCAGATAAGACCCATGGGCCGTAGTTTATCAGCTTGTGCTTTTGTACTTTTTTATGACTTTATTTGTATGAGCTACTTTTTAGGTATAACAAAAAAAAAGCGTAAATCTCTTAGACTAACTGTGAATTATATAACCAGAAATAGAAAGAATTCTAAATTTTTGAAATGTAGTTATAAACTAAATCTTTCTGGCCTAATACCAACAGAAACAATACCTGTCAAGAAGAGTGCATTATTTTTCTGAAAAGTACGTGTACATTGGTCATAGTGTTTTGAATATTTGTTTATAAACACATGTAAGTACCCTAAATTTGTCCTTAATTTCAAACATCCTAATAACTACTGCTTGGAAGTCATTAACTTGAAAAAGAAGAAAAAAACATTGTTTGTTTTTTAGCATACTTTTAAAACATTAAATTATTTTATTGGTGTTCTAGGTCTGTGGAATTTTAACCCCCAAGAAAGGGTGCCATCATCAACTTTTTTTACTGGGGCAGTCATATTAATACCAACTCAAATTCCTTTTCGTAAAAAATAAATAAATTAGGGAGTTCTAATCAATGCTGTATTTTTACAGTAGGTGTTTTTAGATGACTTTGAGAGCTAAATACATGATTTTCTTATTCTTTAAACATATTTTGATTATCCAGGCGAGTATGCTTTGGCAGCAGAACTATATAGAGAAGTGTTGCGTTCATCTGAGGAACACAAGGAAAAACTCAAAACAGATTCACTGCAAGTAAGTAAAACTAAACAGTTTCAAACTGTTTGATCTTTGTAAAATAAATTTTCTGAATATTTAAGAGGACGAAAGGTAACAAGTGGAGTGAGTCACAGTCCCTGGGGATAAAACTTAAAATCCATGTTCTCTTAACAAGCACCCAAGATGTCTTTTTGTATAGACCCAAAAGTTTGAGAAACACTAATATTCTGTCTACTCAGGCCAGTATTGGCCACAAGGCTGACTAGATAAGCCTAACCTACATTAGAAAAGTAGCTCAAAACATTCGTATTTCAAAGAATGGCATCAGTTTTATCACTTTTGCATATTTATATCAGCGTATTTATTTACATGATATTCAACAAAAAAAGAAATTGAGTTTCACTCAGCAGTGGAACTAAGTAACAATAATACTTATCCAATGGTCTTCTAATTTAGTTTTTGTAGGTCTCTTAGGGAGATTTGGATATTTGAATTGTAACACTTAAATGTGAAATTTCTTCTTGCTTCTATCAGTGGATCATATAGACAAGACTCTAGCTAAATGGTAAATAAGATCCGTTTTATGAATCCTGGTAAGTTTAGGCTTGAGTCCCAAGTGAGGCTTCTTTTTTACTGTTCAGAACCTAGGCCTTGGAACCTCATGTTCACCTGTGTCTGAGCAGGTGTTAGGAGGAGTGTATGGGGGAGGGGGAAGAGGAGAGAAAATTAAATACTGGTATCCTTATATTATGTATGCATGGATGAGGATTACAGAAGGCTTTGGACCTTAAGCAAATGTGTTTACCTTACGAGAGAAGGAGCAAGTTGGAAGATACTGTGCTCCTGAATAAAGGAAACAGAAGTGGGCAGGTGAGTCCAGTGCGCCTGAGCTCCAGTGAAGAGTAAACCATCAGGCAGCCTGGTTCTTGCTTTGAGTCACAGCAGCTTAGCCTGCTGACCAGGCATAACCCAAGGAATATCTAACTCTGTCCAGTCAAATTAGCCACTCCGCTCTGTTGGGATAAAGGTGTAAACGAACAGAGAGAGAGGTGTTCCTCCCAGTCCATTCCACCAGTTTGTGCAGAATGCAACAGAAGCCTCAGTACAGTCACAGACCCAATATCACAGTGAGATGTCTGGCTTATATTAATATTTAATACAGAGATTTAAGATGGAGTTTTCTCCTTTATTCTACACCATCTGCACCTCCAGCCCCTCCTCTTTTCAGCCCTTAAATTCAACAGATCCAGGTCACAGCCCTGTTTTCTTATGTATTTCATTATCTTTGGTTTTATAATGTCATAAATTGCTAGGCTCATCCAGACTTATTTTCCAGAAGAGGAATAAGTCTATCTAGTCAACCTTTCTGCTTTACTGGACTTACTGGACATATTCATATTTCCCCATATAGACAAGTGCATGTATAAGAGAAGAAGTTACCTATTTAACATACTTTGTTAAATACATAGACATGTTTCATAAGACCATATATTTTAACTGAAAATTTACATCATTATGAATTAAGATAATTACAGTAAAACTGACTCTGAAGAAAGTTGGTATCTAAGTTATTTTTAAAGGAAAAGAATCCGATGATTTGGCCTTAAATGCATTATTAGTGTTCTGTATGCCTTAGTGATAGTAGATTCTCCCCTTAGAGTCCACTGCATTGGCTGTCATAATTGCTGCCTTTTGTGTGTTTGTAGAGACTTCATGCTACCCATAACTTGATGGAATTGTTGACAGCCAAGCACCCAGGGATACCTCCTACCCTGAGAGATGGCAGACTTGAGGAAGAGGTAATTTTTTTTTTTTTTTTTCATTCTGCCTATAAAAGAATTTTTTCTCAGAGTTCATGTTCCGGCTAATTGATACATCCTAGGAAATCAAAAGGTAATCATGTTTCTTTGCTGCTTTGATGTTCCAAACTTTGCTTTGATGATTTTGGGTGGCATAGAATAGCAACTTTCCATATTATTTTGTTTCTTTGATAATCTTGCAGCTGTGTGGCAACTGCTTGTTATAGATATGGCTGCTGGTAGCCAACAGCACAGGATGTAAATAAACAACAAATTAAAGGAAATCATGTTGATTTGATGACAGACCTGCCAAAGGTTTAGTTTAGTAAAAATAAAGTTTTCTACCTTTTCCACCCTTCAGTGTATTATTTGAAGCAATAAATAAACTCAAACTTTCACTATAACTTATGTCCTCAAAGAAATTCCTTCTGCAATGAATATTGCCTCTCATTAGAAACAATGACGTAAAATAGTTTTAATACACTTATGCCAATTCCCCAGTGAATTTTTGCCTCATTAAAGATCAGAAAGATGGCAAACCTAAAAGCAAAAGAGTAGTAGATGTGTTTGAAAACTACTGAACCTGTAAATGGAACCTTTATGTAAATTAAGAGGATAAAAAAATGAGATTTTGTAAGTATGTACTTGTAAGTAAGTATGTAGGTATTTTTTAAGTATGAATCTAGCTAGATGCTAGATAGTAATCTAGCATCAAGTGTATGAAATTTTCAAGTGAAAAAGTATATGAAAACTTGCAAGTGAAATTTTATTCCCAATGCAGGTGTCTAATCTTTATATGTAATCAGGCACTCTGTTAAATGCTTTCAGTGACAGGAAGCTCTCCGGGAGACAGTCCTATCTATTAGTAGACAGCTCTAATGACCAGCTAATTACAACCAAGGAATTGTAATGGATATTAATTGGAAGGTTGTGACAGGAAGAGGAAAATTGCATCATGAGGTGGAGGGTTCATACTATGTAGATGTATTTCCAAGGAAATCACTTTATCACTTTGGCCTAACTCTTACATGATATGAAGCCTTGGTATTTCAAAGCTGGACGAAATTCTAGAAATCATTTCCACCACCTCTTTTTGTAGATGAAGTAACTAAAGCCTAGGAAAATGAATGACTTCATGAAATTGCTGTTGTTGTAAGTCAGGAGTGGTCTACTGTTGGCAATTTCTTATGGCTCGTCCCACTACTGAGTGGAGTATTGGGATTTTCAGTTCAGTAGTCTTTCCAGTTTTTCTCCCACTGTCCACATAGCCTCTGATCATCCCCTTTCTTCATTCATAAAATAGTTTCCAGAGTCAGTTAAGTATTTCAATTAAATGGACAAAAGTGAATTTCCCTAAGTTTCCTAGTGGAAACTTACAGGAATAAAGTTTTTCAGTGTTTCTGTTGCTTTGCAAATAACATGATCCTTTTTGTTTTGAGAAGTTGAAAGGGCCCCAATTTTTTAATCCTTTTTGTATTAATCTTCTAGGACTGCCATAACAAAATACAGACTAGGTGACTTAATAGAAGTTTCATTTCTCACACTCATGGACTGGAAGAATTACTGTTGTTAAAATGTTTATGCAGCCCAAGCCAGTATACACTTTCAGTTTAATTCCTATTAAAATTCCAATGGTATTTTTCACAGAAATAGAATAAACAATCCAAAAATCTGTGTGGAACTCGAAAAGATCCTGAATAACCAAAGTCATCTTGAAAAAGAAGAACAAAGCTGTAGGCATTATGCACCCTGATTTTAAGCTATATTATAAAACTATAGTATTTAAAAGAGTATGATGTTGATATAAAAGCAGATACATAGATCAATGGGAAAGAACAGAAAGAGCCCAGAAAGAAACCCACCCACATATGGTCAGTTAATTTATAAAAAAGAACCAAGATTCAGTTCAGTTCAGTCACTCAGTTGTGTCCAACTCTTTGCAACCCCATGGACTGCAGCACACCAGGCCTCCCTGTCCATCATCAACTCCCGGAGTTTACTCAAACTCATGTCCATAGAGTCGGTGATGCCATCCAATCATCTCATCTTCTGTCGTCCCTTCTCCTCCTGCCTTCAAGCTTTCCCAGCATCAGGGTCTTTTCCATTGAGTCAGTTCTTCACATCAGGTGGCCAAAGCTGGAGTTTCAGCTTCAGCATCAGTCCTTCCAGTGAATATTGGGGACTGATTTCCTTTAGGATGGACTGGTTGGATCTCCTTGCTGTCCAAGGGACTCTCAAGAGTCCAGCACCACAGTTCAAAAGGATCAATTCTTCGGCACTCAGCTTTCTTTATAGTCCAACTTCCACACCCATACATGACTACTGGAAAAACTGTAGCTTTGACTAGATGGACCTTTGTTGGCAAAGTAATGTCTCTGCTTTTTAATATGCTGTCTTGCGTGGTCTTAACTTTTCTTCCAAGGAGCAAACGTCTTTTAATGTCATGGCTGCAGTCAGCATCTGCAGTGGTTTTGGAGCCCAGAAAAATAAAGTCTGTCACTGTTTCCCCTATTTACCCATCTGTTTGCCATGAAGTGATGGGACCAGATGCCATGATCCTAGTTTTCTGAATGTTTAGTTTTAAACCAACTTTTTCACTCTCCTCTTTCACTTTCATCAAGAGGCTCTTTAGTTCTTCACTTTCTGCCATAAGGGTGGTGTCATCTGTGTATCTGAGGTTATTGATATTTCTCCTGGTAATCTTGATTCCAGCTTGTGCTTCATCCAGTCCAGCATTTCTTATGATGTACTCTGCATATAAATTAAATGAGCATAGTGACAAAATACAGCCTTGACGTACTCCTTTCCCACTTTGGGACCAGTCTGTTGTTCCATGTCCAGTTCTAACTGTTGCTTCTTGACCTGCATACACATTTCTCAGGAGGCAGGTTTGGTTGTCTGGTATTTCCATCTCTTTCAGAATTTGTCACAGTTTGTTGTGATCCACACAGTCAAAGGCTTTGGTATAGTCAATAAAACAGATATTTTTCTGGAATTCTCTTGCTTTTTCAGTGATCCAGTGGACGTTGGCAATTTGATCTCTGGTTCCTCTGCCTTTTCTAAAACCAGCTTGAACATCTGGAATTTTGCAGTTCACGTATTGCTGAAGCTTGGCTTAGAGAATTTTGAGCATTATTTTAATAGCATGTGAGATGAGTGCCATTGTGCAGTAGTTTGAGTATTCTTTGGCATTGCCTTTCTTTGGGGTTGGAATGAAAACTGACCTTTTCCAGTCCTGTGGCCACTGCTGAGTTTTCCAAATTTGCTGGCTTATTGAGTGCAGCAATCATCTTTTAGGATTTGAGATAGCTCAACTGGAATTCCATCACCTCCACTATCTTTGTACATAGTAATGCTTCCTGAGGCCCACTTAACTTCACATTCCAGGGTGTCTGACTCGAGGTGAGTGATCACACCATCGTGATTATCTGGGTCGTGAAGATCTTTTTTATATAGTTCTTATTCAGTAGGGAAAGGACAATCTCTCCTTTTTTTTAATTGAAGTATGGTTGATTTGATACGGGGCTTCCTTGATGGCTCAGATGGTAATGAATATGCCTGCAGTGCAGGAGATCCAGATTCAGTCCCTGGGTCGGGAAGATCCCCTGGAGAAGGGAATGGCTACCCACTCCAGTATTCTTGCCTGAAGAATTCCATGGGCAGAGGAACCTGGGAAGCTACAGTCCAGGGGCTGTGAAGAGTTGGACACAACTGAACAAACTAACACTACTACTACTACTATAGTTAGTTTATGAGACAGTATACAGCATAGTGATTCAGTATTTTTATAGATTATACTTCATTATAAGCTATTGCAAGATAATGGCTATAATTCCCTGTACTATACAATATATGCTTGTTGCTCTTCTGTTTTATATGTCGTGGTAGTTTGTATCTCATCCCCAGATTTGTCCTGTCCCCTTTCATCTCCCCAGTGGCAACCAGTAGTAGTTTGTTTTCTATATCTATGAGCCTGTTTTTGTTTTGCATATATATTCATTTTATTTTTTAGATTCCAAGTGTAAGTAATATGATAAAATATTTGTGTTTCTCTTTCTGCCTTGTTCACTGAGCATGATATTCTCTGCATCCATCCATGTTTCTGCAAATGGCAGAATTTCTTTCTTTGATTATAGCTGAATAATATTCCACTATAAATATTTACAGCAGCTTCTTTATCCATTCATCTCTGTTGATGGGCACTTGGGTTTTATCGTGTTAATTGTAAATAGTGCTGCTCTGAACATCAGAATATATGTATCTTTTTGAACTAGTGTTTTCATTGTTTTTCCATCTGTATACTCAGGAGTGGAATTGCTGAGTCATATGGTACAATATATAGTTTTTTTGAGGAATGTCCATACTGTTTTCCTTAGTAGCTATACCAGTTTACATTCCCACCAAGAGTATGCAAGGGTTCTTTTCTCTCCATGTTATCCCCAACACTTGTTATTTGTAAACTTTTTGATATAGTCATTCTGACATGTGCGAGGTGATACCTCATTGCTGTTGTAATTCATATTTCTCTAATAATTAGTGGTTTTGAGCATCTTTTCGTGTGCCTTATTAGCCATCTCTGTGTCTTCTTTGAGAAAATGTCTGTTCAGGTCTTCTGCCCATTTTTTAATTAGGTTTTTTTTTTGATATTGAGTTTTATGTGTTGTCTATATACTTTAGATGCTGACCTCTTATCAGGGATTTAGATATTAACCCCTTATCAGGCAGTTAAAAAATAGGCACAGGATAGGAATAGATATTATTTCAAAGAAGACATACATATGGCCAACATGCACATGAAAAGATGCTCAACACCATTAATCATCAGGGAAGGCTAGAAGTCTAATACCAAGGTATCATCAGGGTTGGTTGCTCCTAAAGATTCTCTCCTTGGCTGGTAGACGGCTGCCTTCTGTGTCCTCATATGGCCTTTTCTCTGTGCACTTGCATCCCTGGTGTGTCTTCCTTTTCTTTTAAGGACACTAGTCATTTTGGATTAGGGCTCCCCCCTTATCATCTCATGTATGTGCATTTACTCAATCACTTCCTTAAAGACCCTGTATGTAAATATAGTCACATTGGGGGTTCGAGCTTCATCATACAGATTTTGAGGGAACACAGTTCAGTTCACAAAACCTGTGTTAGTGTATATTCTCAAGTGTTCTAAACTGAAGTAATTCCAAGGAATTATGATAACTGAATGAGACAAGAAATTCTAAAATGTATTCCTGCTTTGCCTTATAGTTTAAAATGTTACTGTTCTTCCTCCTCCCATTTTTTTTTTTAATTAAAAAATTAGAATTTGGAGAGCAAATCCTTGGAATTTTTTATATTATATGACTTACAGGTAAATGTAAGTCAAGGTGGCCTCCAGATAAATTCTCTTCAACATACATATTAGGAACTTCTAGCATGGGTTTTTTTTAATTTTTTTAATTTCATGGCATCACTGACTCGATGGACATGAGTCTGAGTGAACTCCGGAAGTTGGTGATGGACAGGGAGGCCTGGCGTGCTGCGGTTCATGGGGTTGCAAAGAGGTTGGACACAACTGAGCAACTGAACTGAACTGAACTGAGCATGGGTTTTACATTCTCTACAGTATACTTGAGTTTAATGCTTAAGTTAAATTAAACAGATTTAAATAAATAAGCACACTGTTCTTGAATCATACTAGATTATTTTCTTGACCTGGAGCGAAAGTTTATACTTGTTTCATGTTTCAACACAGGCCAAACAGCTACGAGAGCATTATATGAGCAAGTGTAACACAGAAGTTGCAGAAGCCCAGCAGGCTTTGTTGCCTGTGCAGCAGACTATCCGTGATCTTCAGAGAAAGGTATGTATATAATTTTCCTTACTTACATTTTTCTCCACATAATGTGTGAAGACCTTCCGGAGTGCGAAGTCAATTGGGCCTTAAAAAGCACTACTGTTAATAAAGTTAGTGGATGCAATGAAATTCTAGCAGAACTATTCAAATCCCTAAAAGATGATGCCATCAAGGATTTGCATTCATTATGCCAGAAAATCTGGAAGACCCAGCAGTGGCCACAGGACTGGAAAAGGTCAGTCCTCATCCCAGTTCCCAAGAAGGGTACCACCAAAGAATGTGCTAACCATCAAACAGTTGCAGTCATCTCTCAAGCTAGTATGGTCTTACTTAAAATCTTGCACACTAGGCTTCAGCATTATGCGAACCAAGAACTTCCAGATGTCCAGCTGGGTTTCAAAAAGGAAGAGGAACTAGAGATCACATTGCCAACATTCAGTGAATTATAGAGAAAGCAAGGGAATTTCAGAAAAACATCTCTCTGTTCATCAACTACGCTAAAGCCTTTAACTGTGTGGATCATGACAAACTGTGGAAAGCTCTTAGAGAGATAGGAGTACCAGACCACCTTACCTGTCTCCTGAGAAACCTGTGTGCAGATCAAGAAGCAACAGTTAGAACCCTGTATGGAACAACTGTTTAGTTCAAGATTAAGAAAGGAGTACGACAGGGCTATCTGCTCTCACCCTGTTTCTTTCATCTGTATGC
Organism: Bison bison bison; assembly: GCF_000754665.1. Lineage (NCBI taxonomy): Eukaryota > Metazoa > Chordata > Mammalia > Artiodactyla > Bovidae > Bison > Bison bison. The sequence continues at coordinate 4,156,442 of NW_011494875.1, read as the reverse complement.
TGAGCACATCATGAGAAATGCCAGACCGACGAGTTACAGGCTGGAATCAAGATAGGCAGGAAAAACAACAACCTCAGATACGCAGATGATACCACTCTAATGGCAGAAAGCAAAGAAGAACTAAAGAGCACCTTGATGAGGGTGAAGGAGGAGAGTGAAAGAGCCAGCATAAAACTAAATATTAAAAAACTAAGGTCATAGCATCCGGCTCCATTACTTCATGGCAAATAGAAGGGGAGAAGGTGGAAGTAGGGACAGATTTTCTCTTCTTGGGCTTCAAAATCACAGTGGATGGTGACTGCAGCCATGAAATCAAAGACGAATGCCTCTTGGCAGGAAAGGGATGACAAATATAGACTGTGTTGAAAAGCAGAGACATTACCCTGTCAACAAAGGCCCACATAGTCAAGGCTATGGTCTTCCCTGTGGTCACGTATGGTTATGAAAGCTGGACTGTAAAGAAGGCAGAACACCAAAGAATTGAGGCCTTCCAACTGTGGTCCTGGAGAAGACTCCTGAAAGTCCCTTAGACAGCAAGGAGATCAAACCAGTCAGTCTTAAGAGAGATCAACCCTGAATATTCACTGGAAGGACTGATGCTGAAGCTGAAGCTCCAGTATTTTGGTCATCTGATGCGAACAGACAACTCATTCGAAAAGTCCCTGATGCTGGGAAAGATTGAGGGCAGAAGGAGAAGAGGGCGTTAGAGGATGAGATGGCTGGACAGCATCACCGATGCAATAAGCATGGACTTAGGCAAACTCCAGGAGATGGTGAGGGACAGGGAGGCCTGGCCTGCTGCAGTCCATGTAGTCTCAAACAGTCGGACACGACTGGGACACTGAACAACAACAACATTTTGGTTTATGTTCTGATCTGGGGAGAAACTTGAGCTTTCTTATTATCTTGGAATTCTTAGCACCTAGTATAGTGAAGTGAAAGTCGCTCAGTCGTGCCTGACTCTTTGCAACGCCATGGACGATACAGTCCATGAAATTCTCCAGGCCAGAATACTGGAGTAGGTAGCCTTTCCCTTCTGCAGGGGATCTTCCCAACCCAGGGATCGAACCCAGGTCTCCCGCATTGCAGGCGCTTCTTTACAGCTGAGCCACAAGGGAAGCCCATATAGTACCTGGGCCACAATAAAGGTTTATTTGCTGTTAACAGTGTTTATTGATTAAATGAACAGATACAGAGATAAATCACCTATTTTGAGGTTATTCTCTTTGATTTCTTAAGGTATAGTGGGGTTTCCTCTACCCTTGGTACATAACAAGTTGTCTTTTGAAGAAATTAGACGTCCACAACCTTCTTTTGATCTTAGATGTGCGTGTTTCCAAAATCTTTCAAGGTTTGGAATATTAGAACTATAAGTATTTTTCTTATGAAATATGTGCCATTTGTCATTTCTAAAATTTCTCTTTCATGAAGTCAATCGCAAAGTTTAAAGAGGAGGCTACACAAATACACTTTTAGTCTTTGATTTCAATCAGTTACACCACGTGTTATTCTTCCTAATTCATTAATTAATTAGTATTCAGGCATATAATTTTATTAATTACCATAGATTATTCATTGAGTAGAATCTTGTTCAGTTAGTTGAGGATAAGCATGAAGTCTTTATTATGCTGAGAAAGAAACCTGTTACCTTTTCAGATATATAGAGTGAATACTGAATTTTAAAGTATTTTTTTTAGCACAGCTTTGTTATACATGTATGTACAATAAATTCTCACTCATTTAGAGTAATCATGAAATAGGTGTTCTATTTAATTATATATGCAGATGTTGTATTCATTCATTGTATAGCCAACATGTCTATTTGTCTCCCTACTACTATTGTGATTTTCCTGAGAGTGGCATTTATTGTTCCTTTTAGAACCCTTTTCAGTGATAGAAATATAGTGAGTACTGAAAAGATATTAATTATCTTGTTTACAGATTCATTCTAATTCTCCTTGGTGGCTGAATGTGATACAAAGAGCAATAGAATTTGGTATTGAAGAGGAACTTGCTCAAAGAGTGAGAAATGAAATAACCAGCAACTACAAGCAACAAACTGGCAAGCTTTCTATGTCGGAGAAGTAAGAGAGTAGCACAAAACAGGATAATTATATTAGTAGTCATCCCAAATATTCAGATCATTTGGTATTAAGAGTTCCAGTTAAAGATCATAACATACTGCGGTTATGAACATCTGAATTTTATATTTTGTTAAGTGTATATTTCAAACCAAAATATGAGGTATAAATCTAAAAGATAAACCTTTTTTCCTTTATATTAGTCATTTTTAAATGTTTTCTTTTTTAGTGTGCTTTTTTTTCTATTTTTTTAATCTGCTTGAAGTATTTTTTTGTATCTTTGTTGGATAAAGTTGCTTAAAACCAAGTTGAAGCAGAGTTTTGAAATAGGTTCTGTCTTGGAGATTTTTGCCCTTGGGGTAAGCCATTCCCATTTCCCTATGTCATTCATTCCCTGAGAGCTAAGCTCATAGTGCCACAGTGAGCAGTTTTATATTTTAGAGTCTTTGTCTTCCCGTCTTTCTTCTTATCAACACTTAAAATTCTTTAAGATAGATATATTGGATTATTGCTCTTGATGTATGAATGGCGAATAATTCTTTCCAAAGAACAGATATACTCTGTCAAAAGTACCTTCAGTGGTTTAACCGAAAGGGATGTCAGCCTAGTGTGGGGAACTTAGGTGTTGTGGCAGAACTGGATTCTGGGTGGAAGGATGTCCGCCTCTCAGATCACATCCCAGTCAGAGGTCAGCCTTGGCATTAAAGCTGGTTTTCAGTGAAAAATTCAGTAAGAATGTCTGTTAAATATTTAAAGCATTTTCCTGTGCTCTTCTAAAAACTTTTCCAAATGTCTACTACCACCCTAAAAAGATATGCTCCATTTTCCATTTGTCACTATTAACTTGGATGTACCTTAGTATAATCATTTTTTTCATCATATAGAATCTGATATACTTCTCATTTCTAAAGTATATGCAGTATTCAGTTCAGTTCATTCACTCAGTCGTGTCTAACTCTGCAATCCCATGGAATGCAGCACACCAGGCCTCCTTGTCAATCACCAACTCCCGGAGTTTACCCAAACTCATGACCCTTGAGTCAGTGGTGCCATCCAACCATCTCATCCTCTGTCACCCACTTCTCCCACCTTCAATCTTTCCCAGCGTCAGGGTCTTTTCAAATGAGTCAGCTCTTTGTATCAGGTGGCCAAAGTATTGGAGTTTCACCTTCAACATCAGTCCATCCAATGAACACCCAGGACTGATCTACTTTAGGATGGACTGGTTGGATCTCCTTGGAGTCAAGGGACTCTTAAGAGTCTTCTCCAACACCACAGTTCAAAAGCATCAATTCTTTACAGTCCAACTCTCACATCCATACATGACCACTGGAAAAACAATAGCCTTGACTAGACGGACCACTGTTGGCAAAGTAATGTCTCTGCTTTTCAATATGCTACCTAGGTTGGTCATAGCTTTTCTTCCAAGGAGCAAGCATCTTTTAATTTCATGGCTGCAGTCACC
>NW_011494875.1:4150463-4152796 GCF_000754665.1 Bison bison bison | reverse complement strand
GGGACCAGATGCCATGATCTTCGTTTTCTGAATGTTGAGTTTTAAGCCAACCTTTTCACTCTCCTCTTTGATTTTCATCAAAAGGCTCTTTAGTTCTTCACTTTCTGCCACAAGGGTGGTGTCCTCAGCATATCTGACATTATTAATATTTCTCCCAGCACCCTTGATTCCAGCCTGTGCTTCCTCCAGTCCAGCATTTCTCATGATGTACTCTGCATATAAGTTAAATAAGCAGGGTGACAATATACAGCCTTGACATAATCCTTTTCCTATTTGGAACCAGTCTGTTGTTCCATGTCCAGTTCTAACTGTTGCTTCCTGACCTGCATACAGGTTTCTCAAGAGGCAGGTCAGGTGGTCTGGTATTCCCATCTCTTTCAGAATTTTCCACAATTTATTGTGATCCACATAGTCAAAGGCTTTGGCATAGTCAATAAAGCGGAAATATATGTTTTTTTCTGGAAGTCTCTTGCTTTTTCAAGGGTGCAGCGGATGTTGGCAATTTGATCTCTGGTTCCTCTGCCTTTTCTAAATCCAACTTGAACATTGGGAAGTTCACAGTTCACATACTACTGAAGCCTGGCTTGGAGAATTTTGAGCATTACTTGACTAGCATGTGCTACTGCTGCTAAGTTGCTTCAGTCTTGTCCGACTCTGTGCGACCCCATAGACAGCAGCCCATCAGGCTCCACCGTCCCTAGGATTCTCCAGGCAAGAACACTGGAGCAGGTTGCCATTTTCTTCTCCAGTGCATGAAAGTGAAAAGTGAAAGTGAAATCGCTCAGTCATGTCCAACTCTTAACAACCCCATGGACCGCAGCCTACCAGGACTTCCGTCCATGGGATTTTCCAGGCAAGAGTACTGGAGTGGGGTGCCATTGCCTTCTGTGGACTAGCACGTGAGATGAGTGCAATTGTACGGTAGTTTGAACATTCTTTGACACTACCTTTCCTTGGGATTGGAATGAAAACTGACCTTTTCCAGTCCTGTGGCCACTGCTGAGTTTTCCAAATTTGCTGGCATATTGCATGCAGCACTTTCACAGCATCATCTTTTAGGATTTGAAATAGCTCAATTGGAATTCCATCACCTCCACTAGCTTTGTTTGTAGTAATGCTTCCTAAGACCCACTGGACTTCACATCCCAGGATGTCTGACTCGAGGTGAGTGATCACACCATCGTGATTATCTGGGTCATGAAGATTTTTTTTGTACAGTTCTGTGTATTCTTGCCACCTCTTCTTAATATCTTCTGCTTCTGTTAGGTCCATACCATTTCTGTCCTTTATTGAGCCCATCTTTGCCTGAAATGTTCCCTTGGTATCTCTAATTTGCTTGAAGAGATCTCTAGTCTTTACCATTCTGTTGTTTTCCTCTATTTCATTGCATTGATCACTGAGGAAAGCTTTCTTATTTCTCCTTGGAACTCTGCATTTAAATGGTATATCTCTCCTTTTCTCCTTTGCTTTTGGCTTCTCTTCTTTTCTCAGCTATTTGTAAGGCCTCCTCAGACAGCCATTTTGCTTTTTTGCATTTATTTTCCATGGGGATGGTCTTGATCCCTGTCTCCTGTACAGTGTCATGAATCTCCATCCATAGTTCATCAGGCACTCTATCAGATCTAATCCCTTAAATCTGTTTCTCACTTCCACTGTTTAATCATAAGGGATTTGATTTAGGTTATACCTGAATGATCTAGTGGTTTTCCCTACTTTCTTGAATTTAAGTCTGAATTTGGCAATAAGGAGTTTATGATCTGAGCCACAGTCAGCTCCCCATCTTGTTTTTGCTGACTATGTAGAGCTTCTCCATCTTTGGCTACAAAGAATATAGTCAATCTGATTTTGGTGTTGACCATCTGGTAGTGATCATGTCTACAGTTTTCTCTTGTGTTGTTGGAAAAGGGTGTTTGCTATGACCAGTGCATTCTCTTGGCAAATATTAACTGCTTTTGAGTGCAGTCCCTTTTTCCTGTTAAGCCCAAGAATCACCATCCCCGGACAAGTTATTTACGTCACAATGTTTTACCTCGTGTTAAAGCTATGTCCTAAAGTGTTCTGCCGGCATTGTGAAATCAGCTGATAAAGAAAAGATATTTTTATATGTGTTGAATTTGTTTTTCTTAAATCACACAGAAACTACTTTTAGAAGTTGTAAATCTCCATATTAGAATATATCCCCTATTAAATATTTTGAGGTCTCATGGCTGTAAAAGGACCAATCAGTTCAGTTCAGTCGTTCAGTTGTGTCTGACTCTTTGCAACCCCATGAATTGCAGCACGCCAGGCCTCCCTGTCCATCACCAGCTCCCGGAGTTCACTCGGACTCACGT
>NW_011494875.1:4141303-4150363 GCF_000754665.1 Bison bison bison | reverse complement strand
CTCTTGCCCCCAATCCCTCCCAGCATCAGAGTCTTTTCCAATGAGTCAACTCTTCACATGAGGTGGCCAAAGTACTGGAGTTTCAGCTTCAGCATCATTCCCTCCAAAGAAATCCCAGGGCTGATCTTCAGAATGGACTGGTTGGATCTCCTTGCAGTCCAAAGGACTCTCAAGAGTCTTCTCCAACACCACAGTTCAAAAGCATCAATTCTTCGGTGCTCAGCCTTCTTCACAGTCCAACTCTGACATCCATACATGACCACTGGAAAAACCATAGCCTTGACTAGACGGACCTTTGTTGGCAAAGTAATGTCTCTGCTTTTCAATATGCTATCTAGGTTGATGATAACTTTCCTTCCAAGGAGGAAGCGTCTTTTAATTTCATGGCTGCAGTCACCATCTGCAGTGATTTTCGAGCCCCCCAAAATAAAGTCTGACACTGTTTCCACTGTTTCCCCATCTATTTCCCATGGAGTGATGGGACCAAGTGCCATGATCTTCGTTTTCTGAATGTTGAGCTTTAAGCCAACGTTTTCACTCTCCACTTTCACTTTCATCAAGATACTTATAGTTCCTCTTCACTTTCTGCCATAAGGGTGGTGTCATCTGCCTATCTGAGGTTATTGATATTTCTCCCGGCAATTCCGATTCCAGCTTGTGCTTCTTCCCGCCCAACGTTTCTCATGATGTACTCTGCATATAAGTTAAATAAGCAGGGTGACAATATACAGCCTTGACGTACTCCTTTTCCTATTTGGAACCAGTCTGTTGTTCCATGTCCAGTTCTAACTGTTGCTTCCTGACCTGCATATAGGAAACATTAAATGTATAATTCATTACATAAACATGAATTTTAAAAGCACTAGATGTAAATAAAAAGTAAGAAAATACATTTTTGAAGTTAATATTGTTTTAGATTATATGTATTCAGGCATCATCTTAACACAGCTGCTCTGGTTTTTAATGAAATTTTTATCTCAGAAACCAAAGTACTCCTGTTTACTTGTTAGTGATTCTTAAGGAATGCTGTTTAGCTTGGTAATTAAGAGTGCAAGTAGGTTCTTGAGTCAAACTGCCAATGTTCATACCTCAGTTCCACCCCTTATTATCTCTGTGTTCTTAGGAGAGTTATATAAGCTCTCTCTGCCTTGGTTTCTTCATGTATAAACCCACAAAGCATTGTTGTTAAGATCAGAAAAAAGTGCTTACTTACAATACTACCTACCATTAGTATGGTGTTTAAGAGTTACCATCTATTATTATCTTTTTTTCTTCATTTAAGACTTGCAAGAGAGAGCATCACTAAGACTTGTAAATGCTAATTTGTAAGGATATTTTTCAGTCCTTACTTACGTGCTCAGATCTGAGTCAGTAAAGAGAATTTTTCCAAACCCACTTCTTCCTGTTGGTTCAAAAGTTAGTTTTTGAAGAGCAATTTAAATTTTTAATGTTACAAATAAAAAACTTTGTTTTCTTTTTGTGAATAGTATTCATAACTAACCTAATTTTAAGTATCTCTATGTAATTTTTTTTTTAGCAATACTGAGAAGCTATTCTGTCTATTATACATGTTTTTTTAAAAGGAGATATAACCTAATTCTTACCTTCTAACCGTTAGTTTAATGAGAAGACAAGAGTTAGAAGTAATTTGAGAAATATGAGCATGCATAAACAAAGTACTGGGACTTCCCAGGTGGCTCAGACTGTAAAGAATCTGCCTGCAACGCAGGAGACCTGGGTTCGATCCCTGGGTTGGGAAGTTCCCCTGGAGGAGAGCATGACAGCTCACTCCAGTATTCTTGCCTGGAGAATCCCCATGGACAGAGGGGTCTGGTGGGCTATAGTTCATGGGGTCACAAAGAGTCAGACACAACTGAGCAACTAAGAATAGCATACCAGTACAGGAGATCTGGATTTGATCCCTGGATCAGGAAGATCTGCTGAGGAGGAAATAGCAGCCCACTCCAGTATTCTTGACTGGGAAATCCCATGGACAGAGGAGCCTAGTGGCTATAGTCCATGGGGTCACAGAAGAGTCAAACATGACTTAGCAACTAACACAGCAACAAAGTACAAAAATGAATAATGTTGTAATAAACTCCATGAACAGAAAGAAACAGACTAATGTGAAATATTGGGAAAGCCTTTTAGGAACAAGAGTAGTCTCTTATGAACAATTTGGAGAATGGTACATGGATTTTAGGAAGAAGGATATCAGTCAGTTCAGTCGCTCAGTCGTTTCCAACTCTTTGCGACCCCGTGAACAGCAGCACGCCAGGCTTCCCTGTCTATCACCAACTTCCAGAGTTCAGCTAAATCAATGTCCATTGAGTCGGTGATGCCATCCAACCATCTCATCCTCTGTCGTCCCCTTCTCTTCCTGCTCTCAATCTTTCCCAGCATCAGGGTCTTTTCAAATGAGTCAGTTCTTCACATCAGGTGGCCAAACTATTGGAGTTTCACCTTCAACATCAGTCCTTCCAATGAACACCCAGGACTGGTGGAAAAAGGAGTTTAGGATGGACTGGTTGGATCTCCTTGCAGTCCAAGGGACCCTCAAGAGTCTTCTCCAATACCACAGTTCAAAAGCATCAATTCTTCGGCGCTCAGCTTTCTTCACAGTCCAACTCTCACATCCATACATGACCACTGGAAAAACCATAGCCTTGAGTAGATGGACCTTTGTGGGCAAAGTAATGTCTCTGCTTTTGAATATGCTGTCTAGGTTGTTCATAACTTTCCTTCCAAGGAGTAAGCATCTTTTAATTTCATGGCTGCAGTCACCATCTGCTGTGATTTTGGAGCCCCCAAAAAAGTCTGCCACTGTTTCCCCATCTATTTCCCATGAAGTTTGGGACCAGATGTCGTGATCTTAGTTTTCTGAATGTTGAGCTTTAAGCCAACTTTTTCACTCTCTTTCACTTTCATCAAGAGGCTCTTTAGTTCTTCACTTTCTGCCATAAGAGTGGTGTCATTTGCATATCTGAGGTTATTGATATTTCTCCCAGCAATCTTGATTCCAGCTTGTGCTTCTTCCAGCCCAGCGTTTCTCATGATGTTCTCTGTATATAAGTTAAATAAGCAGGGTGACAATATACAGCCTTGACCTACTCCTTTTCCTATTTGGAACCAGTCTGTTGTTCCATGTCCAGTTCTAACTGTTGCTTCCTGACCTGCATACAGGTTTCTCAAGAGGCAGGTCAGGTATAGTCTTAACCTAAAAATCAAACAAATCCCATTTATATTTTTTTTACTTTTTAATTTCTTATTATTCTAGGCTTTGTTTTTCCTTTCAGAAATGCATACACACACAACCACAAATTTTTTGTCTTAACCTGGTTCATTTACAGTTTATCAGATTGGTTAACAGCTTTTGAATTTAACTCTTAGTTCTGCTACGTAGCTTTCTAACTTTAAATTGCTTTGATTCATTAAGCTTTATCTACATCGTGGGGACCGTGATGTCTTTTGAGGTTAACAGGAGAAGTGCTTGGCAAAGTGGCTGGCATTTAGTAAATGGTTAATTAAAATACACGTGGATATGTACAAGTTCTTGGTAATATGGAAAATAACTGTTGGCCATTTTTCTTCTTTCTTCTCACTTTTCTGTCTTTACTTTTCATCCTGCAGTCACCACCTCTCCACAAAGAGCATCGATGTCAGGTAGCATCAGTCAGAGTTAAAAAGAAAAAAATGTGACAATTCTGATCTTTCACAGACATCAGAGGCAGATGTCTGCCTCTGAGGCAGAACATAGGTTTTGCTTACTGTTTTTTGGTTCTGAGGCCAGCAACTATCAGATGCTTTTGTTATCTTTTATAGTGGACTACCCAATGTTATTATTCTTTGTTTACCAGCTGCATACATGCCTAAGTTAAACTCACCAGGTGTGACTTGGTAAAACGTTGCAATTTCTTTAACACGTTGCCAACCACTTTTTGAATTTTCAAGAAATTGACCTACTATTCTTTTCTTTGTTGTGTGTGGTGCTGGTGATGGGAATCAGATTCCATGACTGCCGAGGACTTCAGTTCTTACTGACAACACATATGGAAGAGCTCAGTAAGTTCCAGAAGCAAGTGAGAGAGGCTGTAAAAAACCTGGAGGGACCTCCATCTCGGCATGTTATTGAGTCTGCAACAATCTGCCATCTCCGACCAGTCAGACTTCCTCTCAACTGGTGGGTAATAGCAGAAATCACCTGGTGGACAGTGTCATTCCTTTGAGCTAGCTTTCTTCTGAGAGAAGAAACAGTGGCTCACATAAAACTTGTTTTCATTTGAATTCAGATAGAAATAGATATGTGTTGTTAATCTAACTTAAAAAATAAAAACCTCTCTAAGACCACATACCAGAGGACTATGTACTTTTTTTTTTTCTCTAAAATGGCATATTTTTTTGTAACGAAAATGTGAAGTATAAAATACTCAGCCTCTTTTAGAGATTACCTGATTGCCAGATATGTCTGTGACTCTTTCTCTCATAATTTTTTCTTTTCCAGCTGTGTCTTTTGTAAGGCTGATGAATTGTTCACAGAGTATGAGTCAAAACTATTTTCTCACACGTAAGTTCTCTGATAGAGTAAAATGAACATTTTACAAGAGTTGGCATATTTTGTGGGGGTTTTTTAATATTTATTTTTATTTATTTACTTACTTGGCTGCCCTGGGTCTTAGTTGTAACAGACAGGATCTTTTTAGTTGTGGCATGTGGGACCTAGTTCCCTGACAGGAATCGAGCCTGGGCCCTCTGCGTTGGGAGCTCAGTCTTAGCCACTGCACCACTAGGGATGCCCTAAGACTTGGTACTTTAATGTATAGGATTCATATTTTCCTCAAAGTAATATTTTTTCTCTCTCTTTTTCGATCAATTTATAAACGTTAGCATTTGACCATGTAACATGCTCAGTTTCCCCTTTGCTGAAGTTTACCCTGTAAATGTTCATGTCTTGTGTTAATAGTAGTATGTGTTAACTTGAAGGGAGGACACAGACTGTCCAGACAACAGATTTGAACTCAGATCCCTGCTCACTAATGCACGTAGTGGACTTCTCTCAGCCTCAAGATCCTCATTTGTAAACTGAAGATATGTATAACCATGACATTAGCAAAATTATCCTGATTTTACAAACATGGAAATTGAGAAAAGGCTAAGTTCTGATTGCCTCAAAAAAAAAAAAAAGAAAGTAAGAAGAAAATAGTGTACTTTCAGGTCATCTTATGGCCTTTTCTGTTTGTATGGTTGATAAGTGGTAATTTGTGTTTTGTATTTTAATTCTCAGAGTAAAATTTTAGCCTGGAATTTATAGCCAATTTTTACTGTGCCAGATTGCTCTTAAAAGAACACTGGTCAAATGTGTGATGTCTCAAGGCTCTGTGGTTTTTCCAAAGGCTTGCTAGCATGATCTTGTAGACATGACATTGAAAGTTGTCAATATTGTTGATGAAATAATTGTTTTTGACCTTGCTTTTCTGTTGATTCTGCCAATATCATTTTTACGGTACTTGCTACCCACTGACAGTAGTTATTGTGGTTTTCTTCTCAAACATCTTCAGAGTCAAAGGCCAGACTGCAATATTTGAGGAGATGATAGAAGATGAAGAGGGACTGGTAGATGATCGAATAACTACCACCAACCGTGGCCTGTGGGCAATAAGTGAGACAGAGCGATCTATGAAAGCACTACTGTCATTTGCAAAATCTCACAGATTTGATGTTGAATTCATTGATGAGGGAAGTAATTCAATGGATCTCTTTGAAGCTTGGAAGAAGGAATATAAGGTAACAGTTATTTAAATCTTCCTTCCACCTCTCCATTAATTTTAATTGCTACTTTCCTTTTTCTCTCTTCAATTTTTAAAAATCTGCTTCAGAAAGTTGAGGTGTCATAATTTATCTTTCCATGAAATGTAATGATTGTACTAATTAATAATAAATATACTAAAGAAATAAGCAATTTCTATTTATTAAATTGCTAAAAATAATAACTAAAATGAAATTTAAATGAAACCTTCTATTTAGCCTTGAAAGTATGTTATTCTTGTTTTAGCTTGACCTTACACTGCTATTCTTTGAAATCAGAGTATTACTTTGTTTCCTTTTTTGTTTTGTTTTGCTTTTGTTCTGTAAATAACAACCAAACATCAGCAACCTTGAAGACTGAACTTAGTAAATAGTTCTCAACATACAAGACTAGAAACCATTGCAATTAATAATGCATAAAGGGACCCTTCATATTCATACTTTAATAACTTCATGAAATTCTGTACTTGAGATTCTAGAATTTATTAATTTTGAATTTTCCTTTATATCAATTCAGTTCATGTCCGACTTTGTAACCCTATGGACTGCCCTACACCAGGCTTCCCTGTCCATCACCAACTCCCACAGCTTGCTCATACTCATGTCCATCGAGTCGGTGACGCCATCCAACTCTCTCATCCACTGTTGTCCCCTTCTCCTGCCTTCAGTCTTTCCTGGCATCAGGGTCTTTTCTAATGAGTCAATTCTTTGCATCAGGTGGCCAAAGTATTGGAGTTTCAGCTTCAGTGTCAGTCCTTCCAATGAATATTCAGGACTGATTTCCTTTAGGATTGACTGGTTGGATCTCCTTGCAGTCCAGTGGACTCTCAAGAGTCTTCTCCAACACCATAGTTCAAAAGCATTGATGCTTCAGCTCTCAGCTTTCTTTATCTTGATGATCCAAGTCTCAAATTCATACGTGACTACTGGAATTCTTTTTATGTAGATTTGTTAATCCCTTGTCCTATTTTGCAAGTGAGATGGGGAAGGAAATAAATAGGTTTTTGTTTAATTTATGCCATTATAATTCCATTTGATATCTTTTATTCATTTAAAGTTCTTCCTTTTAAAGCAGAATAAAAATTTCTCTCAAGAAAGAGAAGCTGTCTATCAGTTCATGTGTTTAATAGTTTAGGGAATGATACTTCTGTAGAGTCCAAAGTGTTGGTTTGTAGTAATTTTTTTCTCTTCACATTACTCTTCTAAAAGCAAAAGCATATTAACACCACTAATCACAGCAGGTCATGGAAGAAGACAGTACTGTATACAGTTTTCACTTGCCCCTGCAGTCTTCCTTTGAGCTCACATTAGCCACATATTCTGTGTCAGAGGAATGCTTATCACGCATTCACCCGGATCTTCGTACATTTTTTTCTCTGTGACATTGCAGAGTAAACCCTTTTAGACTGTGTAAATGAATGAGATACTGTTTCACACATCAGGATCTAACTTAGAGCATAATGTTATTGAAGACAGCATATCAAAAAATTTTATAATGACTGATACCATTTTTACAAATTTCAGAAACTTATATAACCAGATTGTTAAGTATGTGTAGATTAATATAACTCCAGTGAAAAGTACAGAATAATAAGTCCAGCTCAGAATAGTGGTTACCTCATCATTGGGGGTTGAAGGAACAATGTGTGAGGCAAGAGATCAAGGCAGTTGAGAAGGAACACAGAGGCTTTCTAAGGAGCTGACATTCTCTTTCCTGATTTGGATGATGCAGACTCAGTTGTGTATTTTAATATTTTCATTATCCTATATACATATTAAAATTGAGAATGTGAAATATTTTATAATAAAAAGTATTTCTTTAGAAAATAAAGCAGAGATTCCACCAGTCTAGTATTGAGCTCTAAAAATCTTTGATCCTACCAAGAAATCTTGGGATGTGCTGTTCCTTAGATTCTGAAGAAGCAATATACTCTAGTGTCCTGTGAAGATTATCCAGTCACACTTCATCCCCCTAATGGCCCAAGATTGCTTGCACCTTAGACCCTAATGAAAAAACTATTTATGTCTTAAGACCTCACTGAAGATTCTAAGTGATATTAACCAGTTTTAATTATGTGCTCTACCACTGTCTTTTCTGTTCCTTCAGTTGCTTCATGAATACTGGATGGCTCTGAGGAATCGTGTGTCTGCTGTTGATGAACTTGCAATGGCTACAGAACGACTGAGAGTCCGTGATCCTCGGGAGCCAAAGCCCAACCCACCAGTTCTTCATATCATTGAACCACATGAGGTAATCTACAAGTGAATCACAGAAAAGAGCACAGCAAATAGATAGTCACAAAAATCTGAGACACATAGAAGAGATCAGGACAGTGATGTTTTCAATAAATGTTCCCTGACTTCTCTTAGTTTGAGCCCTATGATGTTTCTGTTTTTGTAGGTCAAAGATGAGCAATTTCACATCTATTGTGTGCTTAGCATCACTGATTTGGTACATTTGCACGTTTATGTGTTTCTCTTTCATATTGCATATTCATCTATTCTTGAGCATTTTCTGTGTGCAAAAACCTGAAGATATTCTTGGTCAGTTTTTAGACATGTGTCCTGTTACCCCAGCATTTTCAGAACTGGAAAAGTCTTCCCCAAAGAGTGGCCAAGAACCTACCTTGCCCTGTTTTCCTTTGCTAAATGATGAACAGATATAGACAGGTTCAGTTCAGTTCAGTTGTGTCCAACTCTTGGCGACCCCATGAACCGCAGCACACCAGGCCTCCCTGTCCATCACCAGCTCCCAGAGTTCACCCAAACCCATGTCTATCGAGGCGATGATGCCATTCAACCATCTCATCCTCTGTCATCCCCTTCTCCTCCTGCCCTCAATCTTTCCCAGCATCAGGGTCTTTTCAAGTGAGTCAGCTCTTCACATCAGGTGGCCAAAGTATTGGAGTTTCAGCTTCAACATCAGTCTTTCCAATGAACACCCAGGATTCATCTCCTTTAGGAAGAACTAGTTGGATTTCCTTATAATCCAAGGGACTCTCAAGAGTCTTCTCCAACACCATAGTTCAAAAGCATCAATTCTTTGGCACTCAGCTTTCTTTATAGTCCAACTCTCACATCCATACATGACCATAGCCTTGACTAGACGAACCTTTGTTGGCAAAGTAAGATCTCTGCTTTTTAATATGCTGTCTAGGTTTGTCATAACTTTCCTTCCAAGGAGTAAGCGTCTTTTAATTTCATGGCTGCAGTCACCATCTGCAGTGATTTTGGAGCCCAGAAAACTTGACAGGTTAC
>NW_011494875.1:4140892-4141203 GCF_000754665.1 Bison bison bison | reverse complement strand
AATGCATTACAGCATACCTCTGGTGAAGATTGCACTGTATAATACATACACCTGCCTCCATTAATGCATTACAGCATACCTCTGGTGAAGATTGCACTGTGTAATACATACACCTGCCTCCATTAATGCATTACAGCATACCTCTGGTGAAGATTGCACTGTGTAATACATACACCTGCCTCCATTAATGCATTACAGCATACCTCTGGTGAAGATTGCACTGTGTAATACATACACCTGCCTCCATTAATGCATTACAGCATACCTCTGGTGAAGATTGCACTGTGTAATACATACACCTGCCTCCATTA
>NW_011494875.1:4126368-4140792 GCF_000754665.1 Bison bison bison | reverse complement strand
CCATAGCCTTGACTAGACGAACCTTTGTTGGCAAAGTAAGATCTCTGCTTTTTAATATGCTGTCTAGGTTTGTCATAACTTTCCTTCCAAGGAGTAAGCGTCTTTTAATTTCATGGCTGCAGTCACCATCTGCAGTGATTTTGGAGCCCAGAAAACTTGACAGGTTACTATCTGTAAAATCCCTCTTTATATCTCAGAATTTAAAAAATAACTTCACCAAACTTTCCTCTTCCTATTAAAAATATAATTTTCTTTATTACTTGTTTTTGTTCCTTATATTTTTAAATCTTGTTTCTGTAAAGCTTGGAGACTGTAACTTAGAAAAACTTAGAAATGTTCATTATATACTATTTCTTCTATACAGCAAAATATATGTATTTTTTAAAATATATTCTCTAGTATCCATTTTGCACATTTGAGTTTTCACACTTAAATATGCTTCTTAAATGTTGAAAGGATGAATTAAAATAGAAGAATTGTGTGTGTTTAGTATAATGTTACCATCTTAGAATAAAGATGTTTTATTTTACTTTTTAGGTAGAACAGAATCGTATAAAACTACTAAATGATAAAGCTGTTGCTACATCCCAGCTGCAGAAAAAGCTTGGGCAGCTTCTTTACCTAACTAACTTGGAAAAGGTATTGTTTTTAAAAGATGTTACTTTTTCCCATATTACACCATCAATAAACCACTTTATTGACTCATTTTATTTAATCTGTTTGTCCCATAATTAATGCTATAGGTGTTTTTTTCATCATTTTTTGTTTGTGTTAGTTACATGTCAGAACACTAGCTATGTCTGCAGTACCTGTGCAGATCAGAAAAGAAGATGACGTCTATAGAAAATATGTTATACAGATAATGTAAAGGGTATGAGTATATAGCATGGCACAATGTAAACAGACTAGTTCAAAACCTTGAACAGCGATAGATAGTATTACAGCATACCTCTGGTGAAGATTGCACTGTGTAATACATACACCTGCCTCCATTAATGCATTACAGCATACCTCTGGTGAAGATTGCACTGTATAATACATACACCTGCCTCCATTAATGCATGCACAGATTTTTTTAATTTGTTATCTGAAATTGTGCAGTGTGTTTGGAAACCTACTAAATAAGAGGACATGACAATGAAGTATTTAATGTAATTCACAGCATATTTTCTGAGTAGTAAGCAAAGTACTCTATCAGACATGGATGAATGTAATTCAGCTTTCTGGCAAGCATAAATGTGACAGTTAACAAAATAACTTATCAGAGAACTTATCAGAGTAGAAGATTTTTGGATAGGAAAAATGAAGCAAAGAGTAGACTACAATTGGTCCTGAAAAACTGGTGCAAAATAACATTTGAGTGAATGTCATTAAATCTCAGTGATGACAAAATGAAAAACATTCATTATCAGTAAAATAGCATGTCATTCAGAAGGTAGACTCTTGACCTAGACAGTGCAAGCTGGATCATGAAGCCACTATTTTCTAAATATAGGACTTTTTTCAAGTTATTTTCTTCTCTTTGTCCCTTCTGTAAAATAAGAATAGTAATACTCTTGTCAGACTCCTTGTAAGATTAAATGAATTAATATATGTAAATGTTTAAAGTGTTTCCTGGCTTATTAAACCATTTCTAGGTATTTGCTATTAATATTTTTATATTACAATACTATGATTGCTCTTTTGGCAGGGGAAAAACAAAAGAGAAAAATTTGAGGTCAGTCTCATGCAAAAATCCAGATGACATAAGATTTCTGTACTTTAAATATGAGGGTCAAAATTAAGAGACAGTTGATCGTTTTTTTTAGTTATAGAATAAGTTGATATCCTCTATATGTTGAATTATTTTTTAAAAGGTTAAAATCCCAAAGATATAATCTATATAGGAAAACCCTAAAAATAGAAATAAATAGTTTATAAATGAAGGAAAATAGGAATCCATAAACTACTACACATAGGACAAATCCAACCCATCACCAGTTTTTTTTAATTTTAAAGATTTATTGAAACACAGCTATTGTCATTCATTAAGTATTGTCTGCAGCTGCTTTTGTGCTATGTAATAGCAGAGTTGAGTTGTTGCAACAGAGATCATATGGCCCACAAAGCCTAAAATATTTACTACCAGGCCCTTTATGGAAAAAATGCTAATTCTTATGTTAAGCAAATTAGAAGAGAAAACAAATAGTAGACTGTTTATAAAATAACATAGTAATGCCTTCTCTTCTGTGCATGCTCTTAGTTACTCTGCTCCCACACTGACTCTGGGCTTAGCCAGATGATTTGCTTTTGGCCTTGTGTCATAGCAGAGATTTGAAAAGTCTACGCACTTTGGGGACTTCCCAGGTAGCTCAGTGGTAAAGGATCCTCCTACCAATGCTGGCCACACAGGTTCATTCCCTGGGTCTGGAAGATCCCCTGGAAAAGGAAATGGCAACCCACTCCAAATCCCATGGACAGAGGAGCCTGGCAGGCTACAGCCCATGGTGTTGCAAAAGAAACACAGCTTAGGGACTAAACAACAGTAATGCACTTTGGCATTCTCCCAGTTGTGTTGTTTTTTTGGACTCTCAGACCAAGTGAAGAAGCCCAGGTTCCATTCTTGAGGAGCAAATACCTCAACTTAGCCCTCTCCCCAGACCAACTCTTACCAACTGCTAGACATAAGTGTGGGGCCAGCCCGAGGCAAATCAGCCCATCCCAGAATTACCCAGGTGACCGGTAGAATCAGAAGAAATAAATGTTTTTTTTAGCCACTAAGGTTTGAGGTGGTTTGTTACATATTACCTGAAATAAATCATTAATTAAAAAGGGAAAGGATAATTCAGTTCAACTTTTTTAAATGCTTGCATACTTACATTATAGTTAATGGAGTTGTTTTAACCATTAGAACTGCTGAATCCATGCACAATTTACTTTTTTTTTCCTGCTTATAAAAGTCAAAGGGTAATCAAGAACAGTTTAGTAATACTATGAGTCTAATTTATTTTCCTTTATCTTGTTGTCCTCAGTTTTAAAACTTGTTCATTTTGATGAGTTTGTTTTGGAAGTCTTCCAGTTTTTAAGGAGATTTTGAAAAGCTATTTTGACATGATTTCCAGGCGTAGATAGCTCTCAAATTAATAGTATTTCTGCTTAGTGAAATTAGAGAAAGGGTCCTGAGAAGAAATCAGCATTAATAAGGAATTATGTGAATAAATGCTGCCTCTTCCCATGTCTGTGATCCTGTGCCAACTGGATATGCAGAATACCTATTTCTTTATCAAAAAAAAAATCTAGCATGAAAGTAAAATTTGAGAATTTAGCTAAATTGTATCAATATTTTGCTTTTTATTTTGCCTTCTATAATCACAAAAAATCATAAATATAGTAATATGACAACTTTCACAAGTGATATTAAAAATTGTGAGCATGTTTTTGTTCACTCCTTAAATAAATTTATTTGTACATCTCAGGATTGATAATATTAGGTAATATATGAATTATTAGGTCATCTCAATTATTATTTTAATTCAATTGCCAATATTTACCTTTATAAATGAGTTGTAAAACATGTATGAGCTTTTAAAATGTAACTAATACATGTTTTATTTCTTCTTTTTTGGACAGTCTCAGGACAAAACATCAGGAGGTATTAATCCAGAACCTTGTCCAATCTGTGCTCGGCAACTGGGAAAACAGGTGAAATTATAATAAATACTGCATACATTTATAAAATACTGTACAGTTTTCTAAGGCTTCTACATACAAATTCCCCTGCTCCACCCTCAAACCTTGCATGCAAGGCGAATATTATCTCTGTCTTAAAGATAGGGCCAGAGGTTAACTAACATGCTTAATGTCAAATATGTTTGAGCAGTGTTTTTTCTCTTAAGTGATGGATCAAACATGTTTCTAGAATAACCCCATCTTTTTCATTAAAGATGAATAATTTTAAGCATTGTTTTCAGTCAGTTGACTGTCAGTTTATCATGGATATTTGGGAATTGTACAGAAAATACAATACAATACAACATACACAGATTTATATATGGTATTACAAATTTATAGTAACATAGTTCTTACTTAATATTATTAATATCTAATAGTACCAGAATTTAAAGCACAAATAACAGTAATCCTAAAGGAATTTATGTGTTTGAATATTAGTGTACAAATGTCTAAAATAAATGGTACTGTATTAGTTCTCCTCAAAAAGATTATTTTTATTTTATAAAATGTGATTTATGATACTCTAAGTTCCTACTTTGTGTGATAAATAAATATGTAATAGCGGAGAAGGCAATGGCACCCCACTCCAATACTCTTGCCTGGAAAATACCATGGATGGAGGAGCCTGGTGGGCTGCAGTCCATGGCGTCGCTAAGAGTCGGACACGACTGAGCGACTTCACTTTCACTTTTCACTTTCATGCATTGGAGAAGGAAATGGCAACCCACTCCAGTGTTCTTGCCTGGA
This sequence comes from Bison bison bison, assembly GCF_000754665.1. Taxonomy (NCBI): domain Eukaryota; kingdom Metazoa; phylum Chordata; class Mammalia; order Artiodactyla; family Bovidae; genus Bison; species Bison bison. The sequence continues at coordinate 4,136,334 of NW_011494875.1, read as the reverse complement.
GAATCCCAGGGACGGCGGAACCTGGTGGGCTGCTGTCTATGGGGTCGCACAGAGTCGGACACGACTGAAGCGACTTAGCAGCAGCAGTAGCATGTAATAGAATATTCTTTTTTTTTTTTTAATATGAAAAAGTCTTTTTTTCTTTTTTTTAAAATGAGTGTCTCTGGCATTTTTTTTCCTATGAACTAAGAGTAAAAGTTTAAATATATGAATTCTGCACTCTGACCATCAGTAACCAGAAAGCACATACCTTTTAGTCTCCATGATTTATGGAGAATATTTAAAGGATATTTTATTGATAATAAATCTTAAAAGGATAGATTGGAAACTGAGCAAAAGAATATTAATCAAGGTAATACTGGAGATTACTGATAAAAAATAAGTGATAAAAACATTTTGACAAAATTACTATAATAATGGAAAGGATCATAGTGTAAGTAGTTTCTTTTAGTTTTGATGAGATTCATGCAACTAGTTTGAGAAATGTTATCATCTTTACCATTTGCATCTCATTTTCTGTATAATAAATGCTTTAATATATAAAAATTAAATCTGTTTAATAAGTTGTATAGAATGTATTGAATATGATATCTCAGTTAATATTGTAGTCAATCTATTACTCTATTAGAGTAATTTGCATTTTTCGTAAATACTGAAATGAGAACACCAACATCTTATGAAATATTGATGACTATTAGTCCTCCTATTAGTGTGAGCAGAACTAAAAACTATGGTTCACTAAAAAATAGTTTAAAAGTATAATTTAGTTTTTATGACTTAAAGGTTTTTTATTATATATCATGAAATATTTAGGAAATGAAATGATGGCACTCTTCCTCTCCTTTTAATAGATTTATAGATTGGAAGGCATCTTTGATAGCATCTTGCTGAGGCATATTCTGTGTGTTTTCTTCTTTAGTGGGCAGTACTGACCTGCGGGCACTGTTTCTGTAATGAGTGCATTTCAATTATTATCGAACAGTACAGCGTGGGGTCTCACAGGAGCTCCATCAGGTGTGCCATCTGCCGCCAGACCACATCTCACAAAGAAATCTCCTATGTCTTCACCTCAGAGAAAGCCAGCCAGGAAGAGGACATCCCTGTGAAGGTAAAGTCGGTTAAGAACATGCATAGTCTGAGCAGTGTAATAGAAGTTAGTATCTGGCAGTGAGAGCATCAGAATCAGAGCAAGGCTGGCTCAGTGACTATGAAGCAACTACTGTTGACGGTAGATACACTGCCTGAAAGCCTCAGTACATCTACTCATTCCTCACGGTAGGAACACAGGAATGCTTTTTCAAACACAGTAATAATTATGCCCACTACAGCAAAAAAGTGACATCTTAGAATTCCAGTCCTTTTTTTTTAAATAGTGTTTCTGAGCACTACAGCTATTAGATAGAGCTCTGATTCACATCCAGGTTTCTTTTCTTCATTCTTCCATTCAGCCCAGTGTATCAGGAAAAAGAAGATATGCCCCACCAAATTGAGGGATAAAATAAATTGATTCCTGAAGTTATTAGTGAAGACTGTCACAAGGAGATAGTGCATTTTTAGATGGCATGGATTGATATTTCAGACTAGCCAAAACTTTGCTTTGTTTTCCTAATTTTTTTTCCCATGCTTCATTCAGAACTTTAAGAAAGAAGACTATAATTTAAAATGCAAATGAAATAAATTCCAGATTTGTTGTTTAGTTGCTAAGTTGTGTCCCACTCTTTTGTGACCCCCATGGACTGTGGCCCACCAGGCTCCTCTGTCCATAGAATTTCTCAGGCAAGAATACTGGAGTGGGTTGCCATTTTCTTCTCCAGAAGCTCTTCCCAACCCAGGGATCAAACCCACGTCTCCTACATTTACCACTGAGCCACCAGGGAAGCCCAAAATCCAAGTAGGATCTGTAACTGGACTTTCTGCCTGAGGGGGTATTTATTTAATGAAAAGCCTTTACTAGGTTTTTTGTTTTTTGTTTTATATAAACGTGCTTTTTCTGTTTGTTTTCCTAACCAAACTTAGAGGACAATTCAACAACTGAGTATGGTAGAGAATGCAGGCCAGAAGAAGCAGTTGGAAGACTGATGGAGCTGGCTCATAAGCTAGAAGTAGTAGAATATGTTTCATTAATTCCTTCTCCTTCTGGGTCCCTGCTGCTCTCTGCTCACTTATTGTCCAAGGTTATATTTTGTGAGTAAACTTAACCACAGGTCCTTATCAGAGAATAGGAGACCTTTTTATTATTATTACTATTACTGAAATATAGTTGATTTACAGTATTAGTTTCAGGTGTACAACAAAGTAAATCAGTTAAACATATGCATGTGTCCACTTTTATTTTTTTAAGATTCTTTTCCCATGTGTGTCATTAAGAGTATTGAGTAGAGTTCCCTGTGCTATGCAGTAGGTCCTTATTAGTTCTCTGTTTCATATAGAGTAGTGTATATATGTCAATACCAGTGTCCCAATTTATCACTCCCCCTGGCAACCATAAGTTTGTTTCCTACTATTGTGACTTGTTTCTGTTTTATAGATTCCACATATGAGCAATATCTTGTGATATTTGTATTAGTTCTTTTCAAAGAAGTTAGGTATTCAGTACTCCAGATGTGACTGTAGAAATGGGTAACTCAGGTGAGGTGGTAGAAGCTGAAGCAGTGAAATTTGAATGTTGAGTAAGTGGTCCAAGTGGAAGGTATATAATATCTGGAGCTGATTATACTTTAGCCTGTTGACCACACAGAGAACTCCTTTCTTTTTCAGTTCACCCCCCTCCTCTCTTCCTACTCTTAAAGTTTTTTCCTTCCTTTCCTTTGCATAAAGTCTTTTTTCTTTCCCTGTCTCTTCTCCTCTGGCCTCAGGCATCCCAGGAGCCACAGATGGCATGCATGGCTAAGAAGGGCTGCTGACCCTTCAGTGAACACATTCATGACAGTACAGGGAACAAGCATAAGAAGGAACTGCTGTGTCAGACTTCATGCAGTAAGGTTTAGGAAGTGATTGCCCTGGCTACCAGTAAACAGCACCATCTCTCTGAAACTGAGGGCATCAAACCCAAACACCTGTTCATTTTATGGCAACTCTCCTAGACACCTAGGAGAAAGATCAGGACAGTTACATATGCTGTCCTATTGGGACAGGAATATCAGTGTACAAATACTGTATATTATGCTCTGACTTTTTCCTGTCTTTCGTGGATATTGATGAACACATGAATTAATTGAAGGATCTACCAAAAAAAAAAATTTATAGCATTGAAACATGTTTACATTACCATATATAAAATAGATAACCAGTGTAAGTTCTGGGGATAGGGTGGAGAGGGAAGTGGGAGAGGGGTTCAGAATGGGGGGGACACACGTATACCTGTGGCTAATTCATATTGATGTATGACAAAAACCATCACAATATTGTAAAGTAAATATCCTCCAATTAAATAATTTTTTCCAAAAAGAATACAGAATTTATCAAATTTAAATTATCTTATATGTACATATACTTACATTTCCTTTTTATTAAATACATGACTGAATATTATACTTACTATGCAAGCAAGTTTTATCACTTTTCTGCATTCTCACATTGCTTCTCTCTGCATTTACTTTTTGTTTTCTGTCACCATTTCTGTCTGCCACTTCCACCTTCTGCTGCCTGTGTCCTTTTCTGACTGTCACATTTCTGCCACCTTCTTGAAGCATCTGCTTGTTTTCTCAGACTCGCACTGCACTCTGACCGTCTGAGATTGTCCCACTTAATTGATCACGTCATCTGTCTTAGAGTTGAGGGATATAAAGATGGCTCTATGTAAATACCGAAGGCATTGTTTTGAAATTTATTTCATTAAAGTTTTTATCTGAAATGTTCACTTCACTCTAAGCATTCATGTCCAGACACTCGGACACAGCAAACAATGTAATTTCATACGTGGTGCTTAATCATCTAGCTGATCTCTGGTAAAGGATATTTGGAGAACATAAAAATAGAATTAAATAATATAAGACTTTTTTTTTTCCTACTGGTATTTCCCAGTGTAAGGAATCCTGTTGATTGACCACGGAAATAAAATGAATGAAGTATTCATTAGTGAATTAGGGTATGCATTTAAGTTAAAGACTGTCACTACCCTAACAGCAGTGTCACAGTATTCCTAAATGACCCTTGGAACCTCCTGGGCATTTCGCAAAGTAAACAAAATTCCCCCTGCGAGTTCTGACAACTGCCAGGCATTTTAGAGGGTGAAGTAGGCCTCCTGGCAGAACATAGGCCCCACGTGACCTGTTCCCTGTGTCCTCAGTTTGGCTCTCTTTCATACAAAGCATTTTTGTCATTGGAAACCCTGACCCTGTAATGAACAAGATTCTTATGTCATAAGAAGTTTCTATCCAAAAGAGAATACATGGATATAGCCACAGCACAACAGCACCCGCTACACACACAGCACTTCAGCTTCTCAAACTTTTGAGTGCCTAGTGATCAAGTGCTCTGTTTTTTAAATTAAAGTATATTTTCAGGCTGCATTCCCGTAACTTTTAACTTGTAAGATCTTGGATCTGGTCCAGAAATCTGCATTTTTAACAAGCAGATCTGCTGGTGAAGATGTTTTATACAACCTTTTTGTAGAGGAAAAAAAAAATATTGTATTTCTACATTAAAACTCAGAGAAACCTAGCAATACCATTTGTAAAACTATACTATGTGTAGGATCATGTTGTTTCTTTTCCTTTTTTTTTTTTTTTTTTTTCTTTTTTTTTTTTTTTTTTTTCCAGTTTTTATTCAGTTTACTTGAAGGTGACTTGTAAAGTCTGTCTTGTACTTTCTAAGTATAATTAAAATATCTAGGTGGGATAAAACTGACTGTAAAATTCTGACTGAGTTTAAAGTTGACATAAAATAATTTGGTAAATATAATCCACAAGTGGCTATATTTAAATATGCTCCTCTAAGTATTCTTATATAAGATATTTGATATTATCTTGTTGTTGTTGGTCATTCGCTCAGTCATGTCTGGCTCTTTGTGACCCCATGGACTTCAGCACCCCAGGCTTCTCTTGAGCTTGCTCAAATTCGTGTACATTGAGTCGGTGATGCCATTCACCCATCTCATCCTCTGTTGTCCCCTTCTGCTCCTGCCTTCAATCTTTCCTGGCATCAGGGTCTTTTCCAGTGAGTCAGCTCTTTGTTTTAGGTGGCCAAAATATTGGAGCTTCAGCTTCAGCATCAGTCCTTCCAGTGAATATTCAGGACTGATTTCCTTTACAATTGACTGGTTGGATCTCCTTGCAGTCCAAGGGACTCTCAGAGTCTTCTCCATCACCACAGTTCAAAAGCATCAATTCTTCGGCACTCAGCTTTCTTTATAGTCCAACTCTCACATCCTGCATGACTACTGGAAAAACCATAGCTTTGACTAGATGGATCTTTGTTGGCAAAGTAATGTCTCTTCATTTTAATATGCTGTGTAGGTTTGTCATAGCTTTTTTTCCAAAAAACAAGCAACTTTTAATTTCATGGCTGCAGTCACCACCTGCAGTGATTTTGGAAGCCAAGAATATAAAGTCTGTCTCTGTTTCCATTGTTTTCCCCATCTATTCCCCATCTATTATATTTACATATAATATCCCCCATAACCTTTGGGTCCAAATAAAATTTTTAACTTTTTTGCAATTGCTACCTTTTTATCTCTTTGAAATAATTATTCAAAATACTTTAAAGAACAGGATATTTTTGTGGCTAAGTGCACTTGTAAAATTTCCCACCTAGGCTGCCTGGGTGGAGTTTCCACTGGACTTTATTGAAGAAACATGTGAAAAGCCCAATCATTCTCCCAGGCAAGAACTTGAAAAATATTCCTGATTTGTGAGATCAATCATATATAAACTGTGTAACTGCACTAAATTGTATCTGTCACTATCAACTTGGGTTTTTAGCATGGTGAACAGGTGCAGACAGAAATAAAATAATGTTAACTGATCTTACTCAGCTAGAACTACTGTGGACAGCACAGGCAAATTGAAGAGTCGGCTCTACTTTAAAAGGAGCCCAGCATAAAAGTAATGAAAGAAAGTCCCAAGACAGGAAATTACTTCCTCCGTACTGTTTTCCTAAAAATAGGAAACATTCAGGTTATTTGGAAGTTACAAACCAGTAAGAAAACCTAAAGAAAAATCTGTGACCTATTACCAAATTATAGCCCTAGTTATAACTGATGAACGATTATAGTTCTTTTGGGGGCGTGAGGGAGCTAAATTGTATAAATTTGTCTTTTTAAAAGTGATGTTCTTCAGTTAAATGAATTTTCAAAAAAAGCTCTTATCTCAGGATTTTTGAGTCTTATAGTAAGTTTAAAAGACTGCAAAAAATCTATCCAAGTAATAGCTGGAAAATGTAAATACTAACTCTGCTCTGTTTCAGCTGTGATTGTCCCATTTCTAACAAGGCTGACACTCCTTTCCTGTTGCAGCTAACAGAGGCAAGGCACCCATTTGACCCTAGAGCAGTGAGAGGTGCTGTAGGTACAGTATTACACAGCACTAGAGTAATGGCGTAATTCAGAAGACCAGTTCATTTATAATAAAATGTGTGTTAGTTGCTCAGTCATGTCTGACTCTTTGCAACCCCATTGACTGTAGTCTCCTCTGTCCATGGAATTCACCAGGTGAAAATATTGGAGTAAGTAGCCATTCCCTTCTCTAGGGGATCTTCCCAACCCAGGGATCCAACCTGGATATCCTGCATTACAGGCAGATCCTTTACCATCTTAGCCACCAGGGATGTGTTTATCACTTATGATAAACACAATCCCAATTGTATCACTAATACAATAAGTTTTTAAAGTTCCCAGAATTACAAGTTTCCCACACATTCCCTTAAAACCCTTATTCCTCTGTCAAAAATCAGTATAATGTTATTTTTTAGTGGAAGTAATTTATACAAAAGATTAAAATAAATGAGAATGAAATGAATGGCGCAGAGTGAAAACTAACATTCTCCTTCATCCATCCTACTTTGCCTTGCCACTGTGAACAATTTCTATTTTTAGTTACAAAGATCACCTCTATGATTCTCAGTAATATACATCAATTTTGTTTCTTAAAGTACTAGCTTTAGACAGTATCTGCTGGCTCCTCATTTTAAAATAGGAGAAAATTAATGCATCTATTCCTCCTTTCTATTTTTGTGATAGTATCATTTTTATATTATAATATTTATACATCCACATTTTGTTATATAAATACTTTTCATTACGGAACCAAGCAGAGTGATTGAAGTCATGCAGAAAGGAGCAGAATCCTGATCCTATATCGTTTAAATTTCACTTTTCAGTGAAGAATCCTAGTCTAATAGAAGTTCTCATTTTTTTAGCTAACTTCCTGCACTTCTGTGTCAGCCTTATCTGATATCATTATTCATGTAGCCCTCATTCTTTGATTCTTTTTTTCACTGTGCTATAACTGCATCAAGAAATTTTAACATGATGAGCATGTGAATGGCAAATCAGTTTTTGCACTTCTGAAAATGACTTTATTCAGCCTTCGCTTTAGAGTCATAAGTGATTGGCCTCATTACTATGAGACATTATTTGACATGTCTTGTATATCTTAGTTTGTGTGTATTTCACATGTATAGAATATATATACTAATATGGTGGCTCAGACAGTAAAGAATCCACCTGCCATGCAGGAGACCTGGGTTCAATCCCTGGGTTGGGAGGATTCTCTGGAGAAGGAAATGGCAATGCACTCCAGTGTTCTTGCCTGGGGAATCTCATGGACAGAGGATCCTGGTGGGCTACAGTCTGTGGGATTGCGAAGAGTCTGACATAACTGAGCAACTAAGCACACGTAAGCACACAATGTAGTATGAAGATATGTTAAAGATAATATACTAATACACAATCTCTATAGAATCTCTAAGGATATGGTCTGCCTGTAGAATCTATTGACATGAATATTTCCTCTGATGTTTGATGAAAACTGAATACATTCATCATCTTCATTGTGTTGACTTTTTTCTGGTGCTCTTCAGAACACAGCAGACACTGTAGCCTTTAATTCTGCCAGTGGAGCTGAGCCTGACCATGAGAATCCATAGATACTACGAAGGAAAAGGTGTGGGAGAGGCAGATGGACAGATTTAACAGAGGAAATAAAAGAAGCCAAAGGAAGGAGGAAGGACTAAGACCAGTGAAGAAGGGTTATAACAGGCAACGAACTATTGGTTCAGTCGTGGATTGTCAAGCCCTGCTTCAGAATCCACAGTTTCCACTTTTATTGTATAAGTCACTGAAGAAAAAATACAAAGCAGTACTAACTTTCTAGTCATGCTGCTGCTGCTGCTAAGTCGCTTCAGTCGTGTCCGACTCTGTGCGACCCCACAGACGGCAGCCCACCAGGCTCCCCCGTCCCTAGGATTCTCCAGGCAAGAACACTGGAGTGGGTTGCCATTTCCTTCTCCAATGCATGAAAGTGAAAAGTGAAAGTGAAGTCGCTCAGTCGTGTCCGACCCTCAGCAACCCCATGGACTGCAGCCCACCAGGCTCCTCCGTCCATGGGATTCTCCAGGCAGGAGTACTGGAGTAGGGTGCCATTAGAGCACTGTTTTTCTTTTGTTTATATGAATCAAGTACAAGTAGCATTTTGCTGCTCCATTTGGAACATACCATGTCTGTTCTCCCTTCTCCAAGTCAGGGGTCTCAACAGATAGGACATAGATGTGGAGGGAATAGTGTGAAGCCAACTGCAGTCTGTCTTCTCTACCATACTCATGGATTTTTCTAAGGTGCACCCTCTTTCCCCAGTAGTAAGATCTCAGGGAATAAAAAGCAGTACCTCTCACCAAGTTGCATTGGTAAAATATTTAGACCCATTCTGGAGGAGAGGGGTTGATCAAAGTCTAAATAAATTAAATATTACTTGATTGCTTTATTGTTAGAATTCTTTTAGTCTCCTACATATATGATAGAAACAAAACTGAGTTTTCTATCCTTCTAACACATTTAACAGCTTTTAACGCAGAGTCTATGATTTCAGAATTTTACAAGAGCCTGAGAGTATAGAACTGCACACTCCAATCAAATTTAACTCTGATTTTAAAAAATGTTAATTATACCTGCTTACAAGCAGAGACATTACTTTGCCAACAAAGGTCCGTCTAGTCAAGGCTATGGTTTTTCCTGTGGTCATGTATGGATGTGAGAGTTGAACTGTGAAGAAGGCTGAGCCCCGAAGAATTGATGCTTTTGAACTGTGGTGTTGGAGAAGACTCTTGAGAGTCCCTTGGACTGCAAGGAGATCCAACCAGTCCATTCTGAATGAGATCAGCCCTGGGATTTCTTTGGAAGGAATGATGCTAAAGCTGAAACTCCAATACTTTGGCCACCTCATGTGAAGAGTTGAGTCATTGGAAGAGACTCAGATGCTGGGAGGGATTGGGGGCAGGAGGAGAAGGGGACAACAAGAGGTTGAGATGGCTGGATGGCATCACTGACTCAATGGACGTGAGTCTGAGTGAACTCCGGGAGTTGGTGATGGACAGGGAGGCCTGGCGTGCTGCAATTCATGGGGTCGAAAAGAGTCGGACACGATTGAGCTACTGAACTGAACTCAACAATAGATAAGAAGCTACATGACCTTTCTGATTTTAGTTATGCTAGTAGACAGCCTCTAGGCCAGATTTCATGAGAAATTTTTTGTTAACCTTTATTGGTAATGGAGCCCTACTTTTTTTCATTGCCTTGACCCAGTGATCTGGAGCTTTTAACTTTGTATTTAATTTTCCGAAAAGTGAAAGACCTGTGTATGTAGCTTCGAGATCTAGTCTGGTTTTGCTCATTAAATTATAATCAGGTGAGCAAAAATCTTCATAAAGAATATTTTATAAGATCCTTCTGTTGTAAAGAAGGAAAATTCCAAATTCTTTTTCTTCAGTATTAACTATTATAATGCTCTTGGCTGCTTACCACATGAGAGGAAA
>NW_011494875.1:4116672-4126268 GCF_000754665.1 Bison bison bison | reverse complement strand
ATGAGAGGAAAACCAGGAGAGGCACTGGCTTGGTCTGCATGGTTGCACTTCATATGTCTCTTTTCATAGTTCCTCGTTGACCTCAGAGAGAACTTGTGTCTCAGAGAGAATGGCCACAAAGATCCAGTGTAGAGAGGCAGAGGACAAATGAAGGGTCTCTATTCCAGAGCTCGGGCTTGGTCCCTGATGTTTCAGAAACAAAAACTGAGCATTAATCATAGAGTCAGGGTTGGCAGATATGTATCTGGAAAAACTAGACTATCAAGAAAGGATAGGAATGAGGAAAGGGACAAAACAATAGAAAAGGACAGAGGTGCTATAATTAAATGCAACTTTATCAATCTCATAGATTAAGGAATAATCTAGCAGTAGTGGGGGGGGGGAGGTTCTATTCCTATGCACCCTCCTAATTCCAGCCTAACTTTTCATCTGTGTGTTGACTGACATGGCTAAAACATAAGCTGGGTTGGATTAAGGCTACCAGTTTACATGTCTTGAGAATATTTATACTCTCTTAACACCTTGCACAGGGATAGATTGACATCCCTTTCTCCTCTCCCATATCTTTTTTGCCTTTTCTGTGATCGCCTCCTATACAGATATAACCTGTATATAATCCATCACCTTCTTCCTGTTTCAGTCTGTTCAACAAAGTGAATGTTTCTTTTCTGTAGCAGTGACCACATTGTGTAGTCTCTTCAGAAACTGGCAGATTTGAGCCAAAGTTCATTTATGTATATGAGATAAAAAGAAACATTAAGAAGAACAGTAGAATGTGGATAATGTTTATTAAGCTGATATAATAAAGCGTTCACTTAAGTCACTTCCAAGCCAGCCCAGCAGTATAAGATTTTCCTTTGCTTCTCTCCATATTCTGTAACATACGTTAGACTGTATGCATTTGGGAATAAGGGAGTATCTTCATCTTTGTACATCCAGTGCCTACTGTAGTTCTTGTCACTTAGGTGCACAGAAAATTTTTGTTGAATGATATAAATAATCAAACGTGAATTTACCTGAAATGTTGGAGGGATTGAATGATAGAAGGATGACACAGAAGAAAGTCTGCCTATCTCTTTGATTACTGTTATTGACTCTGCTCTTAGACCAACCATGGTCTTTTCAGTATTATTTTGGGACTTTTGCTTTTCACTTGGAAGGGAAAAAAAGGCACAAGCAGAAAAGAGAAAAGAAAGTTAAGAATAAGGATCTCTGATCGTAAGGATTTGAACTAAAAGTCCACAGGGTTTGCTGACTTTATTAACCTCTCCAATCACTGCTGATAGGTAAGTGAAAAAAAAACCTGAATGAAATGGTACCACCTTCCAATCAGTGACTTCTTTTAAGACCAGTTCCCTAGATTTCATTACATATTACTAACCCAAAATCCTCCTCAAGCTTGCTTTGTGTTAGATTAAATTTGCCTGTCTTTCATGACTGTTCTTACTTGAGTCTGTCTGGGAAAGTGATAGAGATCAATCACAAGATTTGATTTGGCTATTGTTGATAATTCTGAATGAATAAAAAAATATGTTGAGAGTTTTAAATTATATTCTAACCTCTTGTATTTTCGTTTTATCTGTATTGTTTTACTCAGGTTTGTTTGGGATTGAGAACTTTAAAAATACATATTAAATTTTCTTTTACATTAAGTAAATTGATTGAGTGTATACTATTTATGGAAGACCATGCACAGCTCTAAGAGATATAAAAGTAAATGCCATTTAGTCCTTGTTTTCAAGCAGTATATCAACTGATAAATGACAGAAGTATTCTATACTCAGGTTTGATATCGTATCAAATGATACCACATAGAACCATCGCAGGGCAATTAATTAAGGAAAAAGCTGTTCCTTTCCAAATAAAATCTCTCATCTTTCCCTTATGAAAGACAAATTTAAATGTCAAACACAGAAAAGCCTAAAAGTCAAAAAACATCTAGTTTATAAATCCACATACCATTCATCAAGCATTTGTGAGTTACTGAAACTAATATAATGTGTTAATACAGCACTTTTGCTAACATTATTGCATTTAATACAATTAAATGTGAACTACATATAGAAAGGTAGGAAAATATTTACAACATGAATTTAACATGTGCAGTATTTGAGTGGTCCTACAAACCGGTTTATTTTTATTGACAAGGAATATGAACAGACAGTTCACAGAAGAGAAATTCTGAATGGCCAGCAAGTGATATTCAAGCTTATTCTCAGGAAAATGCAGATAAATGAAAATTTGGTTCCTCATTTTACCTATTCTATTGGCAAAAAATTGAATTTTAACAAGTGTACTAAGAAGCAGGCACATCTAAACTGTTGATAGTTTAAAGTTCTAGCATTTCTAGGGTCAGTGTGATAGGGAATCTACTGCAATCCAAATAATCTAAGAACTTTTTTTTAACCTTTGACCAACAGTTCCACTTAGATGTGCCTATCCAACAAAAACTCTGTGCACACGTACCCAATCCTCTAAGTATAGTCACTAAAGTACTGTTTGTAAGAACAAAAAAGAATGAAATTAATGTAAATGTATATTAATAAGCAAATGTGAGAGTTGGACTGTAAAGAAAGCTGAGCACCAAAGAATTGATGTTTTTGAACTGTGGTGTTGGAGAAGACTCTTGAGAGTCCCTTGGACTGCAAGGAGATCCAGTTAGTTCATCCTAAAGGAAGTCAGTCCTGAATATTCATTGGAAGGACTGATGGTGAAGCTGAAATTCCAGTATTTTGGCCACCTGATGCGAAGAACTGACTCATTTGAAAAGACCCTGATGCTGGGAAAGATTGACGGTGGGAGGAGAAGGGGACAACAGAGGATGAGATGGTTGGATGTCATCACCGACTCTATGGACGTGAGTTTGAGTAAGCTCCGGGAGTTGGTGATGGACAGGGAGGCCTGGTGTGCTGCAGTCCATGGGGTCGCAAAGAGTCGGACATGACTGAGCGACTGAACTGAACTGAACTCTAGTCTTTTCCTTCACAGATTACCACTCCAGGTTGGAATTTTGCTTATAAAAGGTTATTCTGTTTTCTTTTGAAATTTTTGTTAAGAAGCAGCTTAATTTTAGAAGAGTTCATAGGTATCCTGGTGTTTCACCTGAAAATATCTTTGAAAATGAGACCTTTCAAGGAACATGGAAGTTTCTTACTTTATGCTAATTTCCTGTTTTATTTGAGATGGTTTTGCTCTTATTTAAGATAATTTTTAGATTGAAATAGGTCCCTTATACTTTTTAACCTTTCAAGTATAATTGAAAGTCTACATATCCAGAAAAACAAATGTAGATATAGGACTTTAATATGAGAATTTAAAAATCTTGCTTAATTCTTTGTTGGTGACTGTAAACTTAATAAAGTTTTCTTCCTTATTTGTTTCTATTTTTACCTTTAAGTATCTCTGTGTAAAAGTAGTAAGGGGGCGTGATGTGAGGGCAATAGTAATATGGGAATATTTTTACTTTTTGGTAACATTTACCCCTCTTGTAGGGTGATACTATGTCTCTGAAAGGTTACCAAGTGTCTACTATTTGGAGTACTGGGCTAAACGCTTTGTACACATTTTCTCCTTTAACCATCACAGCAACCTTTGGAAATAGATATAATGATCATCCCTGCTTGACAAACTAAGGTTTAGAAAGGTTAGAATCTTTATAACTAAGGAGCTGCAGAACTGGCAATTAAATTTCAATTTATCTCACTCAAAATCTCATGCCCTTAAGCTCCATGTCATACCATCCTCCCACAGCATTCTAGGAGGAAAACTTTCTCAATGAAGGCTTCAAAAACATTTGTGTTATTTCTTCATTTTCTTATTCCTTTATCTTAGAAATGGTTATGCAGAGTACAAAAAGCAGTTTTTAAGTGTTTATCTAGCTTTGTATAAATCCGCCTCTGTCCAAGTGGACATCATTGGTACCTCTGTCATTGTCCTTTGTAATGCCCCTTTTAAAAGAAAGGATTTTTTGTGGGTTATGTTCTTTACTATTTGCTTACATTAGAGTTTTGATTCATTATATTCTGAACAATTTCAGTGCTGTACTACCTAAAGTGATGAATGTTTTTTAATATATGTTCTAATTATCTAAAATAACAAAGTTTTGTAATTGCAAAATATAGCCACTTAACTAAAAAAGCTTACCTTAGGGTCTTATGAATTTCTGGAGTGCTTTTATATATTTGATTTTCTTGGGGTATAAATCTGTAACTTCTGCAGTTTGAGGCTGAAGAAAATTTCCAGCAAATATGAAATGAAAAAGAATAAACATATATGTACCTATCATACAGTTTTGATGGTGTTTTACCCTGACTGTCCATTCCCTTGTTAATTGGATTTTATTTGATAATAATGGGTTTTCTCCTTTGTGTTCAAAGGGCAGCCATTCTACAAAAGTGGAAGCTGTGGTCAGAACTCTGATGAGAATCCAGCTTAGAGACCCAGGGGCGAAGGCACTTGTCTTCTCAACGGTACAGTCAGCATCCTCGGTGTTAACTCGGACTGGCTCTCTGTTTCCAGTCAGTTTATATCTGAGAATGAACTGTTAATGTTCTGATGTAACTGAGATTTAGAATTACTGATCGACTTTTCCTTGTTAAATTTTTTTTCCTATATCCATTGGATAGAATTGTTTTTAGAGAAATTTGATGATGCTTCACAAAGCAATTCCCATAGCTGTATTTTTATATTAATTTTACTTAGGGATTTTCTTATATTACTATTTTAAAATTGAAATCTATAAACTTGAAAGTCATTTCACAAATGTACTTGGTTAAGGAAAAGAAAATTAACCTGTTGAATAAAAGGTATTGAGTAGAACATGGACAGAGGAGCCTGGTAGGCTGCAGTCCATGGGGTTGCTAAGAGTCAGACACGACTGAGCGACTTTACTTTCACTTTTCACTTTCATGCATTGGAGAAGGAAATGGCAACCCACTCCAGTGTATCTTGCCTGGAGAATCCCAGGGACGGGGGAGCTTTGTGGGCTGCCATCTCTGCGGTTGCACAGAGTTGGACACGACTGAAGCGACTTAGCAGCAGCAGCAGCAGCAGAACTTCTAGTTTTCATTTTTGAAAGATAAATAGCCACATCTATTTATATATTCCATAATTTATTTTCTATTAATTATGTTTATTTTAATTCATTTATTAAAGATGCTCATTTTTTTACCCTGTCTTTAACCGGCATTTGATTTAAAATATCTTTCAGGATAGAAAATAATACTAATGGTATTACGCTTGAAGTTTTTGTTTTTGTTTACTTAATTCTGAGGTATGACGCTGGTTTTGGTTAAGCTTACTTTGGTTTAGTCCCTTTTCAAATCCTTTTTACATGAAAGCTATGTGTAAATATTTGGTTTTCTGTTTTCTCTGTTCTTAGTGGCAAGACGTATTAGACATTATTTCAAAAGCTCTCACTGACAACAACATGGAATTTGCACAGATCAGTCGTGTTAAGACATTTCAGGTATGTCAAGAAGACTTTACTCATGTTTTTTGGAGTGAATTCAGTTACAAACTGAAACTGCTCTTAACTAGCTTACTTGCATTTATTGTCGTGTGTCATATAAACCACAAAAACAGTTTGAGTTCTTGATTGACTATAAGATTAACATTTAAAGGCAAAGTAAACAAATTGCATTTACTTTACATCTATTCAGTTATACCCATGGCAAACCATATTTAAAGATCTTATGACTTGAGGTCCGTTTCTTTAACATAGGAAAAGATGGCCTATAGTATACCTTTTGAATGGACAGAGGCCTCATGCCCCTAAAATTAAGTTCTAAAAACACTGCATTAGGCAAAACTGCATATGGTCAAATTGTGCTTACCTCACCCTCAGCACAATGACAGATACAAACCTAAGAGAAAAACACCAAAAAAAGACCAAGTGAAAATTTAGCAGATTCATGTCTCTTATACTCACTCTAGCACTTTCTCTCACTCCTTCTTTCCTCTAAGCTCATATAGTTTCATTTGCATACATCACATACATGTATCTTGTGATTCTTCTACGTATTATACAGAACACAAGAGGTTGTGTGACACTTTCTTTTTCTTAAAGTCAAGCCACATGATTTTGTTTTCTAAAAGTTGTCATCTTACATTTAATTTTCTTAATTATTGCCTTTCACAGTGACCTGGATACTGTTAGGCATTTTAGCATGAGCTATAGTATCCTGCTTTTATTTTTAACTATCCAGCTAAAATTTAAATGTACCTTTCTTTTTTTAGGAGAACCTGTCCGCATTTAAATATGATCCCCAAATCAATATTTTGCTGCTGCCCCTGCACACAGGTTCTAATGGGTTAACTATCATTGAAGCAACTCATGTGCTCTTGGTGGAGCCCATATTGAACCCTGCCCATGAGCTTCAGGCCATCGGACGGGTGCACCGGATCGGACAAACAAAGTAAGGACTAAAGTTAGCCTCAGGCACATTTGCTCTTGTTTCTAAGATACAGATCAGCATTTAAACTCTTCATTTATGTTCATCTTAACCTATTCATTTTTAGTGACTTACTTATATATTAAATTTTCAATTCTTAATATACGACCAGAAGATATTTTGAGATTTCCAGTGACTCTCCTCCAAACAGCAAATCCCCAAATTCTCCCAGATTTTTGTCTTTCCTTCTTCAGAAGCTACCCTGGTCACTTCATCAAGATAGTTTCTTAAAATACCTAAGACAGCTATTAAGCTGAAGGCATCTGTCATTAACTTTGAGAAGAACTGATTGTTGATTGGCTAAAGTAGCCAGTATTTAAAAGAAGCCATATCTCATGCATAACTGAAAACAAATAGCTCTTTTATAAATGCTTCCCTTTAGGAAAGTACAACCTTCCCGATCTAATATAAGAGATAATTATTTAAAGTAAACCTAATAGTAAATATTATGTAGTATGTACTACTTTTATTCAAATCTCAGAATGGATAATTATCCTTTATACAGCCTCTCAGATGCACTACCTCCTGGATGTTAGATGCTTTCAATTTGTTCTAATGCATGCATACTCACAAATCAGTCCTTTAGTTATGTCCAACTCTTTGCAGCCGCATGGACTACAGCATGCCAGGCTTCCCTGTCCATCACCAACTCCTAGAGCTTGCTCAGACTCATGTCCATCAAGTTGGTGATGCCATCCAACCATCTCATCCTCTGTCGTCCCCTTCTCCTCCTGCCTTCAATCTTTCCCAGCATCAGAGTCTTTTCCAGTGTTCACATCAGGTGGCCAAAGTATCGGAGCTTCAGCATCAGTCCTTCCAGTGAATATTCAGGACTGATTTCCTTTGCGATTGACTGGTTCGATCTCCTTGAAGTCCAAGGGACTCTCAAGTGTGTTCTCCAGCACCACAGTTTAGAAGTATCAGTTCTTCAGCACTCAGCTTTCTTTATGGTCCAACTCTCACGTGCATACATGACCACTGGAAAAACCATAGCTTTGACTGGACAGATCTTTGTTGGCAAAGTAATGTCTCTGCTTTTTAATATGCTCTCTAGGTTTGTCATAGCTTTTCTCCCAAGGAGCAGGCATCTTTTAATTTCATGGCTACAGTCACCATCTGCAGTGATTTTGGAACCCAAGAAAATAAAATCTGTTACTGTTTCCATTCTTTCCTCATCTATTTGAAGTGATGGGACCGGATGCCATGATCTTCATTTTTTGAATGTTGAATTTTAAGCCAGCTTTTTAACTCTCCTCTTTCACTTTCATCAAGAGGCTCTTTAGTTCTCTTTACTTCCTGCCAAAGGGGTGGTGGCACCCATACTAAGCACTTGTTAAATAAATATTGATTGAACACTTGCTGTATGTCAGATATTATTCTAGACACTGGAGGCTACCCTGGTGGGCTCACCAATAATGAATCTGCCTGAAATACAGGAGATGTGGGTTCAATCCCTGGGTCCAGAAGATCCCCTGAGGAGGAAATGGCAACCCACTCCAGTATTCTTGCCTGGGAAATCCAATGGACAGAAGAGCCTGGCAGACTAGAGTCTGTGGAGTCACAAGAGTCCACCATGACTCAGTGACTAAACAATGATGACAAATATGCTGTACCCTGAAGATTCAAATTGAATAAGATATAATCTTGTTTCCCCAAGGAGATCACTATGTAATACAGGAAACAGATGATTTAACATATTATAGTAGAATGTGCAAAAACAGGAATACTGTGGTAACAAAGAAGAGCGTGCACTCTTGTGCCCTAGAGATCAGGAGAGGCTTCATTAGACTGAGTCTTGAAGGAATAATTACTCCAGAGTTGGCCTAGAAAAGGGTGCTCACACAGCAGAGAGTTGCTTGTGCAGAAACACAGAGGAGAAAATCAACATGATGTTTCTCAGGACCTTCAGGAGTTTGAAGTTGCTGTGGTATAAAGTATGTGCAGAGGAGTGGCAGGATGTAAGGTCTTGTATGCCACACTCAGAAACAGCCTGCTCTGTAAGCAGTGGCTGAGAGAGCAAATGATGACTTTAATTTTAAGCAGGAAAGAGACATTCATCAAGCAAAATATGAAAAAGTAATATAATTGTAATAAATAACAAGATTGTTCTAAAGTACTACCAAGTAACATTTAAATTGTCAGTTCAGATCAGTTCAGTTCAGTCGCTCAGTCCTGCCCGACTCTTTGCGACCCCATGAATCACAGCATGCCAGGCCTCCCTGTCCATCACCAACTCCCGGAGTTCACCCAGACTCACGTCCATCGAGTCAGTGATGCCATCCAGCCATCTCATCCTCTGTCGTCCCCTTCTCCTCCTGCCCCCAATCCCTCCCAGCATCAGAGTCTTTTCCAGTGAGTCAGCTCTTCGCATGAGGTGGCCAAAGTACTGGAGTTTCAGCTTCAGCGTCATTCCTTCCAAAGAAATCCCAGGGCTGATCTCCTTCAGAATGGACTGGTTGGATCTCCTTGCAGTCCAAGGGACTCTCAAGAGTCTTCTCCAATACCACAGTTCAAAAGCCTCAATTCTTCGGCGCTCAGCCTTCACAGTCCAACTCTCACATCTATACATGACCATAGGAAAAACCATAGCCTTGACTAGACGAACCTTCATTGGCAAATAGTGTCTCTCCTTTTGAATATGCTATCTAGGTTGGTCATAACTTTCCTTCCAAGGAGTAAGCGTCTTTTAATTTCATGGCTGCAGTCGCTATCTGCAGTGATTTTGGAGCCCAAAAAAATAAAGTCTGACACTGTTTTCCCATCTATTTCCCATGAAGTGATGGGACCAGATGCCATGATCTTCGTTTTCTGAATGTTGAGCTTTAAGCCAACTTTTTCACTCTCCGCTTTCATTCTCATCAAGAGGCTTTTTAGTTCCTCTTCACTTTCTGCCATAAGGGTGGTGTCATCTGCATATCTGAGGTTATTGATATTTCTCTTGGCAATCTTGATTCCAGCTTGTGCTTCTTCCAGCCCAGCATTTCTCATGATGTACTCTGCATAGAAGTTAAATAAGCACGGTGACAATATACTGCCTTGAGGTACTCCTTTTCCTATTTGGAACCAGTCTGTTGTTCCATGTCCAGTTCTAACTGTTGCTTCCTGACCTGCATACAGATTTCTCAAGAGGCAGGTCAGGTGGTC
>NW_011494875.1:4115997-4116572 GCF_000754665.1 Bison bison bison | reverse complement strand
GAATTTTCCACAGTTTATTGTGATCCACACAGTCAAAGGCTTTGGCATAGTCAATAAAGCAGAAATAGATGTTTTTCTGGAACTCTCTTGCTTTTTCCATGATCCAGCGGATGTTGGCAATTTGATCTCTGGTTCCTCTGCCTTTTCTAAAACCAGCTTGAACATCAGGAAGTTCACGGTTCACATATTGCTGAAGCCTAGCTTGGAGAATTGTGACATTACTTTACTAGCATCTGAGATGAGTGCAATTGAGCAGTAGTTTGAGCATTCTTTGGCATTGCCTTTCTTTGGGATTGGAATGAAAACTGACCTTTTCCAGTCCTGTGGCCACTGCTGAGTTTTCCAAATTTGCTGGCATATTGAGTGCAGCACTTTCACAGCATCATCTTTCAGCATTTGAAATAGCTCAACTGGAATTCCATCACCTCCACTAGCTTTGTTCGTAGTGATGCTTTCTAAAGCCCACTTGACTTCACATTCCAGGATGTCTGGCTCTAGGTCAGTGATCACACCATCGTAATTATCTGGGTCATGAAGATCTTTTTTGTACAGTTCTTCTGTGTATTCTTGCCACC
>NW_011494875.1:4115062-4115418 GCF_000754665.1 Bison bison bison | reverse complement strand
TTCCTCTTTCAGTATCCTATCATTTTGCCTTTTCATACTGTTCATGGGGTTCTCAAGGCAAGAATACTGAACTGGTTTGCCATTCCCTTCTCCAGTGGACCACATTCTGTCAGATCTCTCCACAATGACCCGCCCATCTTGGGTTGTCCCACGGGCATGGCTTAGTTTCTTTGAGTTAGACAAGACTGTGGTCCTAGTGTGATTAGACTGACTAGTTTTCTGTGAGTATGGTTTCAGTGTGTCTGCTCTCTGATGCCCTCTTGCAACACCTACCATCTTACTTAGGCTTCTCTTACCTTGGGCGTGGGGTATCTCTTCACGGCTGCTCCAGCAAAGCGCAGCCATTGCTCCTTACT
>NW_011494875.1:4114548-4114962 GCF_000754665.1 Bison bison bison | reverse complement strand
TTCTTCTGTGTATTCTTGCCACCTCTTCTTAGTATCTTCTGCTTCTGTTAGGTCCATACCATTTCTGTCCTTTATCAAGCCCATCTTTGCATGAAATGTCCCCTTGATATCTCTAATTTTCTTGAAGAGATCTCTAATCTTTCGCATTCTGTTGTTTTCCTCTATTTCTTTGCATTGATCGCTGAGGAAGGCTTTCTTATCTCTTCTTGCTATTCTTTGGAACTCTGCATTCAGATGCTTATGTCTTTCCTTTTCTCCTTTGCTTTTCACTTCTCTTCTTTTCACAGCTATTTGTAAGGCCTCCCCAGACAGCCATTTTGCTTTTTTGCCTTTCTTTTCCATGGGGATGGTCTTGATCCCTGTCTCCTGTGCAATGTCACGAACCTCATTCCATAGTTCATCAGGCACTCTATC
>NW_011494875.1:4113936-4114448 GCF_000754665.1 Bison bison bison | reverse complement strand
AGACTTGGATTACTGTGATATTGAATGGTTTGCCTTGGAAACGAACAGAGATCATTCTGTCGTTTTTGAGATTGCATCCAAGTACTGCATTTTGGACTCTTTTGTTGACCATGATGGCTACTCCATTTCTTCTGAGGGATTCCTGCCCACAGTAGTAGATATAATGGTCATCTGAGTTAAATTCACCCATTCCAATCCATTTTAGTTCACTGATTCCTAGAATGTCGACATTCACTCTCGCCATCTCTTGTTTGACCACTTCCAATTTGCCTTGATTCATGGACCTGACCTTCCAGGTTCCTATGTAATATTGCTCTTTACAGCATCGGACCTTGCTTCTATCACCAGTCACATCCACAGCTGGGTATTCTTTTTGCTTTGGCTCCATCCCTTCATTCTTTCTGGAGTTATTTCTGCACTGATCTCCAGTAGCATATTGGGCACCTGCTGACCTGGGGAATTCCTCTTTCAGTATCCTATCATTTTGCCTTTTCATACTGTTCATGGGGTTC
>NW_011494875.1:4085087-4113836 GCF_000754665.1 Bison bison bison | reverse complement strand
GGGGTATCTCTTCACGGCTGCTCCAGCAAAGCGCAGCCATTGCTCCTTACTTTGGACGAGGGGTATCTCGTCACCGCCACCCTTCCTGACCTTCAACATGGGATAGCTCCTCTAGGCCCTCCTGAGCCCGGCAGCCACGGCTCCTTGGACATGTGGTTGGTCCTCCCGGCCAATGCCCCGGCCTCAGGCTTGGGGGCATGGGGTTGGTCCTCCCGGCCGCCGCCCCTGGGCTCGAGCTTTGGGGCCTGAGGTAGCTCCTCTCGGCCACCGCCCCTGACCTCGGACATGGGTTAGCTCCTCTCGGCCGCGCTTAGTGCGCTGGTTGCAGCCGCCTGCGCTTAGTGCGCTGGTGTAGTTATGTCTTACTGGGTTTTTTCTTTGTTTGATTTGGGCTTTTGTTGGGAACGGGGGTGGTTTTGTTTGATTTGGGGCCATTCCACACTGCATGTTATCTTAGTACCCTGACCGGGGAGCAAACCCATGCCCCCTGATATGAAAATGCAGCGTCTTAACCACTGGACCACGAGGGAGGTCCCTGTTTGTTTTCGCCTTGTCTTATATTTTTAAACACTGACTTGTTACCTAATTGTTTTCTAAAGCATACAGTTGGCTTATCTCAGATGTAAGATCACAAGTCTATAAAGGCCACTCAACACTGCTTAACAATCCTACTTTGCTTCCCTAGTATATAGATTTTTCTGCTTTCTAAGGAGAGGATCTGCAGTCTCTCTGTTCCTCCTCCTTGTTGAGGGAGAAAAAGGAAAACAGCTACAGAGTAGAAGTAACTCATCTTTCCATCACCAACTTGAACTGTCTACCTCCAACAGTATCCACATTGTTCATTCAGTAAATTTTTATTGAGCTCCTTCTGTATGCCAAGCACTGTTCTAAGTACTTGAGACGCCCTTACCTAGCTTAAATACTAGTTGTAGTGGATCGGTAGAGACAGATGGTAAACAATAAACATAATAAATAAATACATATACTATGTTAGGGGCAGGGTAAGGAGGATTAAGCCACCCTGCAGGTGGCTGGGCAGGAAGGGAATCCAACCTCCGTCCCCCTCGCTGTATGCTTCGTCCCTGCTAGCCTTATTTCTGCCTCTCAGACTTTTGAATCTTGTGCTCGGACTTGGCACTGATTTACTGCTGCTTCTGTCAGCTTGCTCCTGCCTCTCCTCCTCTGCTTATAGGCACCTATTCTCAACAGTCATGTTTCCGGTCATATGTCAGCCTCCTCATGACCTTGTCTGTACCTGCAAATGTCTTACATAGTGTTTTTACTACGTCTTCCCTCAGTAGATACTGTAGATATCAATTCATTGAGATTAGTTTGTTGTATTCACTGTTGACCAAACCCCCTCACCCCAGCACCTGGCTTAGTACCTGCCACAGCAGATACTGACTGATATATATAGCATGTAATATATGAAGTTTATTCATTCTAAACTGTTCTACAGGTGTTTTTAAACTTATCACTGTTATGTACCTTCTAGACCCACTATTGTACACAGATTCTTAATAAAAGCGACAATAGAAGAAAGAATGCAAGCAATGCTGAAAACTGCTGAAAGGAGGTAGGTAACAGTTCACTTCAAGTGGATGGCAGAAGTTTTCCTGTTCATATAAGGTTGTAAGTGTGTAGAACTTCTTCACCTAGATGATCACTTAGTCAACCAAAAGATGTAAGTGCAAATACTTTTTATAGAGCAAGGTATGACATTTTACCTATCCAAAATTTCCCAGCTAATACTCCATGCATTCTATATTTGACTTAATTTATTAATAGGGATTATAAGTTTGAGCAAACTGTGGGAGATAGTGAAGGACAGGGAAGCCTGGAGTGCTGCAGTCCATGGGGTCCCAAAGAGTTAGACACGACTTAGAGACTGAAGAACAACAGCCAATACATAAAAAAATATTTTAAGTGATTCTACTGTTAAAGAAACTTTATTTCAGAGCTATTATACTTTGAAAGTATAATATACATTTTGCCAGCAGAGGGCTTTGGGAGAACTATCCTACATTTCCTTGCCACGCTGGATTACTTTTTAAATGAAATGTCTCTTTATGCCCAACCTAAAAGCCTTGGTCAGAAATCTGTAACATGAAACTTACAGCACACTTGTTGGTTAATGCAAGTTAAAAGGTGTGGACTTAAAACTAAGCTGGTAATTGTATTATTACTCTTACAGGCAGAGCAGAAGCAGGAAGACTAAAACAGCCTTAATTTTAAAAACTTAATTTTGGAATCATAAAACTTCCTAATATTTACTTCCTAATATGTTTTTTTTCAATATATGTTTTCTTTAAACATAAACTAATGCCTAACTGAATTCTGGTGAGATAGGTGTGATTGGAAGATAAACTCAGAAGAGATGATTGCCTTGGAAGGGATGGTTTCTGCAGAGGTATTAGTACTTTGCACAGTAAAGCAGCCATTAGAAACCAGAAATTCTTTTTCATTGGTGGTCTGTGGAAAAGAGGCTGCCACAAAAGCTTTTTGCCTCAAACATGAAGGCTTTTTCTTGGTGGTATTTCCAAATATAACAGAATTCAGTGATTATATTTAAGCTGCCTCAATAAAAATAGTAGCTTGAATTTTTCTTGAAATAAATGAACTTTGGATACTGAGAAGGCAGGTTGTAAGGTGAAAGCCTTAGTAGTAGTTGGCAAGGAGTTTTGTTTATTACGTCTACAGAGGAAAACATTTTATGGCAAAGTTTGAAAATGCTATATAGAAATCTTTCCTAATTTTAACAAGTTGTAATAATGATCCCATCATCTTCTAGGAGTTTCTTATAACTCAATTACAAAAACTTAGGAACATACTCATATTAAAAATATAATATTAATATTTTTTTATGTCTTACATTATTATGAGACCAGAACAGTATATAAAGACAAACATAATAATTTATTTCTTGGGGTTTCTTTCTGATTTTGCTCACTTGGAAAAATCCTGCAGTCACACGAACCCTTCCGCAAAGCATTCCGAGGCCTCCGTCTTGACCGTGGCTGACCTGGCAGACCTGTTTACCAAAGACACCGAAGACCTTGAATGAAGTACACTTGATTCAGTCCAGACTTTAGTGTATTTTAAATTTTTCATAGTTTATAGAATAAAGTTATAAGTAAAACAATCCAGTAGATGTCAGTAAACACTGTTCTTAGTTGAATGAATTCATCGCTTTTTTGGTTGTACAGTCCAGTAGTTTTTGAGTCCTTTTCAATATACTATTTCCATAATAGCTATCAAGATCTTTAATTTTACACTGCTAATAAAATGTTTGGGCTCCCCAGGTGGCACAGTGATGAAGAATCCACCTGCCAATGCAGGAAACATGGGTTTGATCCCTGGGCGAGGAAGATCCCTTGGAGGAGGAAATGGCAACCCACTCCAGTATTCTTGCCTGGAGAATCTCATGGACAGAGGAGCCTGGCTGGCTATATAGTCCACAGTGGTCACAAAAGAGTTGGATACCACTGAGCAACTGCACACGTGCACACACACAAAAAAATACTTATTTTTATTCCAAAGAATATCTCTATCTGAGAGAATTAAGAGAGGTATTGTGTACTTTTCTTTTGATAAGATCAGTCTTAAAAAGAAGTTAGAATAAGAGACTAACTCAACTATTCTAGTTTTATATGACTCGGTATACTCAACCAACATAGATCTCATTTTTGGAAGAGCCTTCAGTATCTTTAGCACAGGATTCACCAATATCTTATTAGTAATATTTTTAAAAGATGGTGAATTATATTAGCTCCCAGTTCTTTGAGTAGTTATAGACTGTAACTCCATAAATAGTAACTTCAGAGTAATGTAGCTCCAACAGTAAGTTAATATTAGACAATTACTTCTTTTCTCTGTATCTTGCTACTAAAAATTGAAACACTGAACACTTTAAGTATTTCTATTATATGTTAAGTATTATCAGTGTAAACGTAGTTTTATTAAGTGTATTAATGTTTAATTAAAATTATCTGTTTTCTCTACTTTTAATTTGTGTTACTAAATGTTTACGTTTTGATTGATCTGTAAATATTGCAGTGTCTATAATTTCAGTTCTTATGATTATAACAATATGGCAGGGTTTTTTTGTGTGTGTTTTTTTTTAACCATTATTACATACTAATGTCTTAGATTCTTTTTCTTTCCTATGTTCTTGTGTAACTAGACTTTTTAGCCACTAATATCTAAATTTATGATAGGGTTTGTTATTTCATTCCACTAGTACTTCCCTCAAGGATTGGCATTTGATCTTTGTAACAAGAGAATGTCATATTCACAGAAGCAAATAATTGCAAGTGATAATAACCCAGTGTTTCTTCTGTGAAGAATTAATGGACTTTGAAATTGTTAAATAAGGAGTAGCTTGTTGTATCCTAGCCATTTGATGTAATACAAATGTTCTTGATTTATTTTCTTTGAGCCTTCAGAGTTTCAAATGACCCTCAGGACTCATTAACTCCTACTTAGTTGTCCAGAAAACTAGCAGGAATTTACCCTGGATCTCATTTGTCCAAGAGGCTTTGGTGCTTAGTTAAGGTGCATTTTCTTATTCTGGTTTATAGAGTGACATATCCAACTGAAGAAAACACACACACACTTCTGGTGCTTATTCTTCAGTTGAAGGAAGATATGCATTGATTCTTTTATATGAAATTAGACAAAACTATTATTTTTGTAGCTCTTTATGTGTTATAAAGAGCTTTCCTATACATTTATGTGTTTAATTTGCCCACCAGTCCTGTGAAGTTGATGAAATTTGTA
The DNA here is from genome assembly GCF_000754665.1 of Bison bison bison. Classification (NCBI taxonomy): domain Eukaryota; kingdom Metazoa; phylum Chordata; class Mammalia; order Artiodactyla; family Bovidae; genus Bison; species Bison bison. The sequence goes on along the minus strand of NW_011494875.1, from coordinate 4,109,057 downwards.
ACATTCCTGTTTTAAAAGTGGAGAAGTGAGATTCAGAAATACTGAGAAATATGCCTATGACACATAGCAAGTAAACAGTGGAGCCCAGGTCCTTGGCTCCAAATCTCATGTTCTTTCTCTAAATCGTAACTTGCTGCAATTCAGAAGGCCCTTGGTTCTAATTTAATGATGAACATGTTTCAGTATTTCTGTTTCCTAGTATTCTTTTTTGCGCTACAGTTTTAGGGAAAGTAATTTGATAATGCTTCAATTTTGTATAAAGAGAAATATAAAAATATAAATAGATAAATATACCTATCTGTATTAGAGAAAAACTGCTCTTATTTATTTCTGTAAAATGTCATCAATTAAATAAATATTTTAGTGTAAATTGAAATTCGGGCATTTATTAAATTTCTGATCCATAGAACATACTGCTGGGTTTTCATTTTTTGTTTGTTTTGGTCTTTCAACAAAAGGTGTCAAAATTGTTTAAACCACAGAACCCTATATTTTATAGACATTCTTTCTTCAAAATAGTTCTGACAGTTCAGTCACTCAGTCATGTCTGACTCTTTGCAACCCCATGGACTGCAGCACTCCAGGCCTCCCTGTCCATCACCAACTCCCAGAGCTTACTCAAACTCATGTCCATTGAGTTGGTGATGCCATCCAACCATCTCATCCTCTGTCATCCCCCTTTCCTCCTGCCTTCAGTCTTTCCCAGCATCAGGGTCTTTTCAAATGAGTCAGTTCTTCGCATCAGGTGGCCAAAGTATTGAAATTTCAGCTTCAGCACCAGTCCTTGCAATGAATTCAGGACTGATTTCCTTTAGGATGGACTGGTTGGATCTCCTTGCAGTCCAACGGACTCTCAAGAGTCTTCTCCAACACCACAGTTCAAAAGCATCAGTTCTTCAGCACTCAGCTTTCTTTATAGTCCAACTCTCACATCCATATGTGACTACTGGAAATACCATAGCTTTGACTAGACGGACCTTTTTTGGCAAAGTAATGTCTCTACTTTTTAATAAGCTGTCTAGATTGGTCATAGCTTTCTTCCAAGGAGGAAGCATCTTTTAATTTCATGGCTGCAGTCACCATCTGCAGTGATTTTGGAGCCCAGAAAAAAAGTCTCTCACTGTTTCCCCATCTATTTGCCATGAAGTGATGGGACCGAATGCCATGATCTTAGTTTTCTGAATGCTGAGTTTTAAGCTAACTTTTTCACTTTCCTCAAGAGACTCTTTAGTTCTTCACTTTCTGCCATAAGGGTGGTGTCATCTGCATATCTGAGGTTATTGATATTTCTCCCGGCAATCTTGATTCCAGCTTGTGCTTCATCCAGTCCAGCATTTCTTATAGTTGTGACAGTTCTCCCAAATAATTGTTCAAAATAAATTCCAATCTAGTCTCCACATCTTGGCTGCAAACAAAGGGCTTTTTTTTCCCTCCTGTCTTTTTATATTTTCTGAAATATCACCGTACTTAAAAATAGTTGTTCTTAAATGAGTACTTTATTAATGAACCATAAAGAGAAAATAATAAGGTAATTCAAGTCCTTAGTGAGCTGAAGTGTTACTGGGACTGTATGTCTCTCTTTTTTGTTTAATTTATTTATTTCTGGTTGTGCTGGATCTTTGTTGCTACATGGCTTTTTCTCTGGCTGCGGTGAGCTGGGGGCTACTCTTGGTTGCGGTGCACAAGCTTATCGCAGTGGCTGCTCTTGTTGTGGAGCACGGGCTCTAGGGCATTCCAGCTTCAGTAGCTGCAGCACATAGGCTCGCCCTGTGCTGTAGAGCACAGGCTCGATACTTGTGGTTCACAGGCTTAGTTGCTTCACAGCATGTGGGATCTTCCCAGGTCAGGATCAAACCCGAGTCTCCTGCATTGGCAGGCGGATTCTTTACCCAGTGAGCCACCAGGAAAGCCCTGCATCTCTCTTAAATGAATCCAAGTAACCTTACTAGGACTGAAAAGACTTATATATATAAAATGAAGCCCTATAATGTGAAATACACCTAATTCCTTAGTCTCTTACTTCACACTTGGGTACCTTTACCATATTTATTGCAGCTTCAGCTTTTCTCTTTGTGATCTCAGCAGAATGGCCCATGTTTTAGAGATAGCTTGTTAGGGATTGGTCCCTTTTATACTGTATTAATAAACTTAAAACTCTCTACATGATAATTCAACATACAACCACAAATTCTTTACAAATAGTTATCAAACTTGACAGAATTTGTCAAAATATTTAGGATTTGAATTTAACAATGCAAGATTAATCATCAACCCAAGTTACCCTGTTAAGTAGACAAACAAATGATGTCTTTTAAATCTTGTGCTCTCCTTTACAAGTTCTCCCAATATTTAGTTGTGCTTGAGTTTTTTTATGTTTATTAAACTATAGGATAATCTTTGAGAAATGCAAAAATCACCTGTGCTAAAAGAGCTCAGGCCTTTTTAAGCTGAATAAAAAGTATCTTCCAATTTTTCTAGAATTTAAACAAAATCCCACAATTATATGCTATTTCTTAATTTCTTACTGGCATAGCAATATAAAAATGACATGCTACTAAAATGAAACAGTACAAGCAATATGTTTTAAACCTGTCTACTCTGGTAAAGAAAATCTAATCTTCCATAATGCTTCTTCAAAGTGGGATCAGTCAGCTCTACATTTTGTATAATGTACAAGAATTTCTGTGTACCTTCACTGCGTTGTGAATTTCACATAAATGCTGTCACACATAAGGGTTGAATATGAACCACCTGGGAGGCTTCCTTTAAAGGAAGGAGTAATGGATAAACCACAAAGGGAACTCGGTTCTCACAGTGGGTATGTGGTGTTGCCTCTGAGTTAACAGACTACCATATACAGAAAACAGCAGGAGAAGTTGGCCAGGACCAAAGCTGACATCTCCAACTTGCCTTTGCCTTCCGTCAGCCTTTCAGAGCCCTGCATACTTTATCTTTGAAGGTCCTGTACCATCTGTTGAACCCTATTCCATTATTTAATATCAGTGACTCTCAAGACTGATTTTGTTCATTAAAACTCTTACATTGGAACCAAATCTTTCGTACTACAGCTTATGGTTTTTCCTTGCAAAACAGAAATAAAATTTAAGCTCCATTACCTGTGTAACAATTCTTTGTACGGATGACTAAATTATTCAGTAACTTTTTCTTTCTGCCATTCAAATATTCCATCCCTTCAGCCTTAAAGAGCTTAATCTCCAAACCCCTGTGGTATCTTTGTCTCCTAGTAAACCTGCTCTTATGTTCCAAACCCTCAATAGATTCTATTCAAAACACAATTTTGAGCAAGAACCTATTTTCAGCACATGGGATCTTTCCACATCTGTGATTTGTATGCCTCACATTTCTGATGACTGATCCTTCCAGTGCCTTGGGGAGCAGACATTTGTCCCCAGATTTCCTTAGAAAGAGGAAGAGTTTCCCCAGATGAGCTTCAGAGGGGAAGTCCCCCTGTGTACAGTCTTCAGGTTCCTGGAGGGAGTTTTGTAGCAGACCAAACCAGCTTCCCAGGTGGCTCAGGTAGTAAGGAATCCGCCTGCCAGTGCAGGAGCCATAGGAGACTAGGATTCTATGCCTGGGTTAGGAAGATCCCCTGGAGGAGGAACCCACTGCAGGATTCTTCCCAGGATAATCCCATGAACAGAGAAGCCTGGTGGGCTACAGTCCATGGAGTCGCAGAGTCAGACATGACTGAGCAGGCAAGCAAAGCAAAGCAAACTGACAAGTATAACCCATATAAACAAAAGCCCTTCAGAGTCCTCAATAGTTTTGATGCACCTACAGATCCTGAGACCAAAAATTTTGAAAACTATAATAGCCTATTTTTAAATTAACTCCAGTGTCTCCTCAGCAGGAGCAAGGCAGGAAATGGGCAAATTTTTCTGGCCACATTGTAAGTTGCTGTATACACAATTTTGTTGATCATGGCCAAAGGCCTATTGTAGGAAGAAGTCTGTCCACACAGAGGCAGCAGTGTTTGCAAGTCTAGTAGACTATAAAACAAAGAGTTCCATTTAATTTTATATCTTATACTTGGTTAAAAAAAAAAAAGAAATGATTGAGGTTGCATGTAACAGCTTTTGAAAGTTGTGTCCACATGAATGTAAACAAGTGATATTCTGTGACTGCCCCATGAGCACAGAAATTATTGTCACCTGTGATGGTCATATTTATGAGTCATTTTGTCCAGGCTGCAGTCTCGACTGATCAGATACTGTGTGGCTATGAAATGTTTTCGTAGATAGGTAGTGTCCATAATCGGCTGGCTTTAAAGTAAGTTATTCTAGATGAGCTGGGAAGGCTTAATTTAATCAGTTGAGAGTCTTTCCAAGCAGACATGAGACTTCCCAGGAGAAATTCTACCCATGGACAGCAACTTCAGCTCATGCCTCATGTCCTTCCTGATGGCCTTCCCTCTGGACTTCAGACTTACCTAGCCAGCCTCCACAATCACATCAGCCAGTGCCTTCTAATAAATCCTTGAATATGTATCTCCAATAGGTTTTGTTTCTCTGGTTGAACTCTTGATCCAGACTATCCTTGGAGAAACAAATGGGTGATACGGTTTATGCTACCACTTTTGAATACCATTGTAATGTTTCTAAAATATATATATACTCAAAACTGTTTAACTGTGACTTAAACATTTAAAGAATAAAGATTGCACCCCAAAGAAAGGATAGTTCATGAGTATCGTTGGCTCAGTAAGTGGACTCCAATGGACACATTCCAGGGATCGGCAAGGAGGTCCATTAAGGTGTGGAAAGAAGATATTGGAACTCATTCAGAGTGGAGGGTTTTTTACAAAAGATGAATTAAGTTTCCTCTTATTTAATATGCAGACCAACACCTTTATTCCCATCCATTTATATGGCAGTCACATGTCACCTATGTAAGTGAACATGAGAGCTACTCATGTTAAAAGGTAAAATAGTTGCGGTGAAGAATTTCATCCTTATAAGACACCGGCAGGGAGGAGCTGGTTTACTGAAGTCAGAGAAAAGGCCTGAAGCATCCGTTACGACATTGATTCTCCATGGAGAAAGGAAATTTTGAACACAACATGAGTTCTCAAAAGGAGTTAGTGAAATTCTGAAAGTTTTTAAGTACAAGTGAACTTTAAGGCTCTTTTAAATCCGGTAGTTAAATCACCATGGCATTTTCCATTTTAGATTTTCTTTCTGCCAAAATATTCAGTGCTAAGTTCCAGAATCTCTTTAGCCAAATGAATAATAAATACCAAAAAAGGGAGGCTGCTATTTCCTTTTCTAAAAAGTGAGTAAACATAGAATGCATCTATTTCTTTCTAAAAACATCAAGCAACTCAATGAATTCAGTAGAAAAGGCATTAAATGTTTGTTGGGTGTGCAGTAAACTTTTGCTGTTGTTTTTTAGTTGCTCAGCCATGTCTAACTCTCTGTAGCCCCATGGACTGTAGCACGACAGGCCTCCCTGTCCATCCCTATCTCCCAGAGTTTGCCCAAACTCATGTCCATTGAGTCGATGATGCCATCCAACCATCTCATCTTCTGTTGCCCCCTCGTCCTGCCCTCAGTCTTTCCCAACACCAGGGTTTTGCCAATGGTACAGTTAACAGTTGCGGAATGTAATTGGTTGGAATAACTGATAAACACTCTTCACCCTAGAGGAGAGTTGTGTGGGTTACCAAAGTCGGCAAACATCCTGTCTGATAAAGAGAACAAGCTGATGAACATGAAAATCGTTTCACGCTTTTCCTCTACCTGTGCTTTTCCTGTGTGTTTCGTATTTAATAGTAAGATGTGCTGTTTGATTCTATTCTCTGATTGTGATATCAGAAACTGTTACACTATTACATAAGATTTATTGAAAATTGCCGAAAGCTATTTGTTTCTTCTGGACTCCTATGAGTCCAGCTGCCAAGAAAAGTGGTGCCTCTGCCCTGAAATCACAAGTCAACTACTTTGACAGTCAGTGGATCCCAGACATGAAGGAACAGTGAAACCTGCTCAGAAGACCACCATTCAGGATAACACACTATAGTGTTTCTCTCATACTAGACGAAATAATGGGTTATTTTCAGTTAGAGGCAAACTGGGCCTTTAAAAAGCACTGATATTAAAAAAATTAAAAAGCACTGATATTCAGTAATAAGACAATCCGATTTTTAAATAGGCAAAGGAATTTTTAATAGACATGTTTTATTTCAAAATGAAGATACCAAAACCTTAATAAATCTAAAAGTTCTATAAAATTACTTTTAAAAATATGTATATTTCATATTGGCACAATATTATATCACTAACGGGGCTTCCCAGCTGATGCTAGGGGTAAGGAACCCACCTGTGAACACAGGCAGATGTAGAGACACGGAACTACAGCCATCATACTGTACATACTTATAACTGACAGTTTGTACAACTTGACCTGTATCTCCCCTCTGAGAAAAGTGGCCATAAGCACATGGAAAGATGATGAATGACATCAGTCACTAGGAAAATATAAAAACCATCAAAACCCTAATGAAGAGGTTGGGGGAGGGGAGAGGAATGAGTAAGCAGAGCACAGAGGACTTTGAGAGCTGTGAAACAATTCCATAGGACAACTACCACAGTGGATGCGTGTTATTTTACATCGTCTACACTACCAAGAGTGAAACCGAATATAAACTATGGACCCTGGGTGATAATGATGTGACAAAATAGGTTTCATCAATTGTAATAAATTGCAAGGTTACCACTCTGACATGTGATATTGATAAGTGGGAGAGTTGAGGTGGGGTAGACATGGATGGGAGTTTCCTGGGAACACTGTACTTTCTGCTCAACGTTGCTATGAACCTAAAAGGGCTCAAAAAATAAATAAGTAAATCCTATGGGGGAAAAAAGACTCACACAAATAAATAAACCCTGTGGGGAAAAAAAAGAAACACATAATGAAGTACCATTTCACACCCACTGGGATGACTATAATCAAAACACAATGACAAGTTTGGGCACGGAAATGGAAAGTTGGAACTTGGACACACTGCTGGTGGGAATGTGAAGTGGCACAGTCTCTTTGGAAAACCGTTTGTCCATTTCTTAAAAAGTTAAACATAATACTTTCAGCTCTGCCACTCCTGTGTGTTTACTAAAAACAAAACACATTCATATGAAGACCTGCTTGTGGATAATTTGGCAGTTCTGCACATTGTTAAACATAGAGTTACCACATGACCCAGCAATTCCACTCCTAAGCATATTAGTCATCTAGGGCTTCCATAACAAAATACCACAGACTGGTTGCCTTAAAACACATACATTTATTTCTCACCGTTCTGGAGGCTAGAAGTTGGAAGATCAGGGTATCCTCCCACGGTCTCTCCTCTGTGTACATACACCCTGTGTGTGTGCATGTCATTCAGTCATGTCCGCCTCTTTGCAACCCCAAAGATTGTTGCCCACCAGGTTCCTCTGTCCATGGGATTCTCCAGGCAAAAATACTGGAGTGGGTTTTTATTTCCTTCTCCAGGGGATCTTCCCCACCCAGGGATTGAACCCGCATCTCCCACAGCTCCTGAATTTGTAGGCAGATTCTTTACCATTGAGCCAACTGGGAAACCCACTCATATACTCTTGGTGTCTCTCTTTATAAGGACACAAGTCATGTCGAATCATGGTCCCACCCTAAAACTTGTTCATGTCAGCATCATTTACAATACAAAAGTAGAAACAATACAAATACCTATCGAATGACAGATAAACAAAATATTGTAAATATACAATGGAACATTATTTAGACTCAAGAAAAAAATCCCTGATACATACTATTAAAGGATGAATCTTGAAAACATTCTGAGTGAAAGAAACCAGTAGTAAAATACTATGTGCTTCTATTTATATGAAATGTCTGCTGCTGCTAAGTTACTTCAGTCGTGTCCGACTCTGTGCGACCCCTGAGACGGCAGCCCACCAGGCTCCCCTGTCCATGGGATTCTCCAGGCAAGAACACTGGAGTGGGTTGCCATTTCCTTCTCCAATGCATGAAAGTGAAAAGTGAAAGTGAAGTCGCTCAGTCATGTCCAACCCTCAGCGACCCCAAGGACTGCAGCGTTCCAGGCTCCTCCTTCCATGGGATTTTCCAGGCAAGGGTACTGGAGTGAGGTGCCATTGTCTAGAATAGCCCAAATATAGAGTTAAAAAATTCATTACTGGTTGCCTAGGTCTGAGGGTGCTGGGGTATGTGGAGAGATTGCTAATAGTTATGAGGTTTCTTTATGGGAGGATGAAGATTCTAAGTTTTAAACTTAGATTGTAGTGATAGTTGCACAATTCTGTGAGTGTACTTTAAAAATTGAATAGTACACTTTAAATGGCTGGGTTTTATGGTGTGTGAATTTTACCTCAATAAAAATATTTTAAAACATTTTTTAACACAGCACAAGATTTTTTAAAAAGTCATTTGGCATGCAAAACCTTTGGCAGAGTGTATTCTCGATTAAAATGAGACAGATGGTCTTCAAAATATCAGGCACACATCGTCAAGAATATTGTACCAGGGGCCTGTGAATCTCATTGATATCTGGCAGCCACAGTTAAAATCGTGTGTGTGTGTGTATGTGTGTGTGTAGCATCTCAAATTGTTAGCTGTACTTGACACTCAAGTGAAGAGATAGCCTTGGGACTAGAATGGCTAACAAAGGCATAGATAAAGTTCTTAGAAGTGAAATAAAGGTGGCTATTATCTTGCAAAATCTCTTTAACCCTCATGATAGTCTTATGTCGTTGTTTTAGTCCCTACATCATGTCCTACTCTTTTTGTGACCCCATGGAATATAGTCCGTCAGGCTCCCCTGTCCATGGGATTTCCCAGGCAAGAATACTGGAGTGGGTTGCCATTTCCTTCTCCAGGGGATCCTCCCAACCCAAGAATCAAACTCACATCTTGTCCTGTATTGCAGGCAGATTCTTTACCACTGAACCTGGGAAGCCCCATGATTTTCTTGGTAAAGCCCTAATCTGGTACACTTGCCAGTTTCTAATGAAAAATCAAATGGTCTTTCAACTCAGCTAATGACTATAAACCATGTAACCTCAAAGTAGTGTGTTCTTCCCATCTAAGAAATGCGACATAGTGCCAATGGCACTTGGCAGACATAGTGCCAAATGTTGAGCTGAACAATAGAAATGTAAGGCTCAGCTAAAGGACTGCAATTGTGTTGTGAGCTATGGAATGAGCTATGAGCAACGGCATAAGCCAGGGATTCTCAACCTCAGCATTACTGACATTTTGGACTGAATGATTCTTTCCTGGGCGGTCTCTCCTGTGCACAATAAGCTGTTTAGTCATATCCCTAGTCTCTACTCACTAGATGCTATTAGCCCACCCCACCCCCAAAATGATGACAACCAAAAATGTTTCCAGACATAACCAAGTATCTCCTGGGGGTGCAAAATTTAGAACCACTGGCAAGTCTAGAAAGACTTATCATTTTCTATGGTAATAACATAGACCATATATTAAAAGGGAAATTACATATATTGGACTTTTACTTCACTAGTATAAGCTCAGGTGGTTTGAAATATTCAGAATATTGTGTATGTAAGTGACCATATTCTTTGCCAAGGTTATTTGGAAGATTGTCATAGTTTGCTCTAAAATCTGAATCTGATGCTGAAATGCCAACAGGGAGCCACAGGAAAAAAATTTATATTTGTATTATAGTAAAAGACTGCCCTTGGACACCTTTGGACACTTATAAATGGAAACATTTGAGAGCAATTGAAATGTAATTGTATAATCTACTTTGCTGTGTAGTAAAAGATTTGCTGTCCACTGGCAGAGAATTTGAAAATACACTCGATGTCTTTATCATTATGGGCACCAACTTGGCATAGCAGAAATCACCTTCATTGTCCTTCTAGCCTGTCAATAAGTCATCTAAGAAAAAAGGATATAATCATGTAAGTTCTGATACATTGTACTTCAAGAGATTTAAATGTGAATTTACTATGTTCTGAAACTATAGTATGGATGACATCTGCTCACACATTTAAATATGTCATATCAATGTACTATCACTGTGATGTTAGTTTTCCCACTAAAAAGTCTTCACCTACCTCAAGAAGATCATACATATACCTGATGTCTCTAGGGTTAAATGCTTCCTTTCTTTCCTTCCTCCTTTCCTTCTCCCTTCCTCCCCTCCTTCCTTCCTGCTTTCCTTCTTTCCTCCCTCTCTCCTTCCTTTTATGAGCATCACTGAGCCACTAAAGCTAACATCCTCACCCACTCTTCCAATTATTCTACAGGAAACCGTGGACAAACTAGCCTCTCTTATAAGTAGAATGCAAGGCTTTACCAGGAACCTTCCCCAGAGTTCAAGTCCAAATTATTGGCTACAAATGTTCCCAAGTGGCTCAGTGATAAAAAACTCTGCCTGCCAATGTAAGAGATGCAGGAGACCAGGGTTTGACCCCCGGGTCAGGAAGATCCACCAGAGCAGGAAATGACAACCCACTCCAGTATTCTTGCCTGGAAAATCCCATGGACAAAGGAGCCTGGCAGGCTACAGTCCCAGCATCACAAAAAAGTCGGCCCCAACTGAGTGACTGAGCATGCAAAGGAATACAAACTTACAGAAGGAAAGTGTTTTCCCCAAACTTTCAAAAAAACTACATGAAGTTGTTAATGGGAACTTTTGTTAACTAATGATATAAAATAAAGCTACTGGCTATTTTCTGTATCTCAGTAAATGGCACTCCATCCTTCCCTTACTCAAGCCAAAAATCTCAGAGTCATCCTAATCCCTTTCTCTGCTCTCATCCTTCACATCTAATCCATCAGTCCACCTTCATCCTACATCTGGACTCCAACCACTTTTCAACACCTCCAAAGCTGCCACCAGCCCCACCGCACTTGCTCTTAACTAAGTTATTGACAGGTTCTTAGAACCTTTTCCCAACATTGCCACCAATGTGATCCTTTGAAGATAAATGACAGATAATGTCCCAGCTCCGTGCAAAATTCTCTTGGTTATTCAAGTCACTCAGAAGGAAGCCTAATCATCATGAAGGCTGGCAGGCCCCATCCGATCTGTCCCCGCCGCCTCCCTGTTCTCGTCTCCTACACACCCTGTGAGTCTGTTTCATCCTCAGAGTGCTTTCTGTACCTGGAACATGCCAAGTGTGCTTTCTCGGGGCCTTGAAATGGCTGTTGCCTCTGTCTGTGATGCTTCTCCTCCAGGTACTCGCATGGCCCTAGCTTCCCTGGTAGCTCAGACGGTAAAGAACCCACCTACAGTGTGGGAGAACTGGGTTCGATCTCTGGGTTGGGAAGATCCATTTGGAGGAGGGCATGGCAACCCACTCCAGTATTCTTGCCTGGTGAATCCCATGGACAGAGGAGCCTGGTGGGCTACAGTCCATGGAGTAGCAAAAGAGTTGGACACGACTGAAGCAACTTAGCACAGCACTCACATGGCCAACGGTCTCACTCCGAGAACTGCTGCTCAGTGTGTTCCATGCCTACAGAAACCCCTCAATGGTGTGTCTCCTTTTTAATTATAAAGACCTTAGGTTGGTCAGAATTATGATGTGGCAACTTTTCAGTGTTCTATGATGTTATATGATAAACTGAAATAGAAGAAAAGCTGCATTTGTCTGCCATCCACTTAAAAGGATCAATACATCACCATTGAATGAAACAAGTACCACTTCAAAGTGTCTGCGGAACCAACTTTAAATACAGTGTAAGAAGTAAAATAAGGATCTGTCACATGCCTCAGGGCAAATACATTTACCATTTAAATGCATGTTTCCCTGGAGAAACCCTGAGTGAATGTTAGTCTAGTTGTGTCAAAAAGCCATAATACAAGTGCCTTCAAAGCCCAGTAAAAAGAAAAAGGATGGCATTGAATCTTCAAACATACTTGCAAATTAGCTGTGCTGTAGTAATTTGTATAAAGCTTTCTCTTAAGATCAGCAGCTAAATAACACACACTACAGTAGATTATGTTTTGACCTGCAACATTGTTTTATGCAGAAATCAATGAAATCATCCCCTCTTCCAAAGATTTGATTCAGGTGGCAATTCCAAGATGTTTTTGTTGTTGTTGTTTTTACAAAGGATTTCCAGCTGTATTAATATGGATTTATTTGAAATACATAAAAGTGGGGAGGAAGGTTCCTCCTTGTATAGATATCCTGGACTGAAAGGGCAATATGCCCCATTCTCTCCTCAGTGGTAGAGGCTACCACTTTAACAGGTGGAACCGCGGCCCTCTGCAGAAGTCCAGTCATTTTATGGTCAACCAAGTACACATACTATGCATTGTTAAACTTCCTTCAAGTCAGTTAATGACTCGGAAAACAGGGAACAGATACATTTATTGTCTACATAAAAATATACTGAAGTCAATGTTAGTTTGATTGATTGACAGTTAGAATTAACCTGTAAAAAATAAAGTGAGGGGAACAAATAAATATTCTTTTTTAATATCTGTTGGGACATTTCAAGCACCTTTCAGGTGCTATTATTACCGAGAAGACCTCTTTTCAACAAGCAGCATAGTAAATTCGGTTCTCTGGGTAGGAATTCACATTCTTTTGAAAAAGCCTGATCATTTAGTGATCTCAGTAGCATCTCAGAAATATCAGATGACAACTAATATTAACAAACTGCTTTCCAAACACTGCATGGAGGAAAATATATATTTCTAGCTGCTCCATAATGCTTAGCATAAAATAATCATGCAAATAATTTAAAACACAAAGCTATTACCTGATGGTTCAGCAATAAAAGTATCTGTCCTCAATGCAGGAGACATAGGTGATGAGGGTTCGATCCCTGGGTTGGGAAGAACCCCTGGAGAAGGGAATGGCAATCCACTCCAGTATTCTTGCCTGGAGAATTCTGTGGGCAGAGGAGCCTGGCGGGCTACAGGCCATGAGGTCACAGAGTCGGACACAAATGAGCACAGCACTCACTTTGCAAAGTAGGTACTAAGCAGATACTTAAACTGAATTAGTGTTGCAAGCAACATGTTAGTTGTCTAATGGTGAATAACAAATTCACTTTAAGATTTAATGACTTTAAAAATTATAATTAACTTATAGCTCTCATGATTTCTGTGGATCATGAGTTTGGAAACCGCTCTCATGAGGTTGTGTTCTACGGGCTGTGGATACAGTCACTTTAAGGCACAGCTGATATGTACCCTGGACTTAATCTGTGGGATGGAATTGTTTGCTTTATTCCACTAAACTGTAGGTTTCATTCAGGATTTTTCTGTGGAGTGTTTTTTGTACTTTATTCCCAATATTTATAAAAATATTTGGCAGAACATCTTCAAACAATATTTGTTCGATGAATGATGTTATGTTTGGAAATTCTTCCCCGTTAACAAACAACATTTTTAGAACTTGATCAAATTTTTTGTTAAGAAAAAGGATGGTGTCTCATGAAACACACAGCAGAGGCATTATTATTGAAGATGAATGAAAACAAACTATTATGATGCAAGATTTCTAACTTTCTCCTAAAGATAACTTTGATAATTCTTTGTAGATCCCTGTTTGTTTCCAAAGTGATATTTCAAGAAATCAGCTGTAAGGGTAATTGTTTTATAGTAGACTTAAATATATATATAATTATATATATTATATATACTTATATATTTATAGTAATATTTGTTATATATATATATTATATATATATCTAGGCTATATGTTCTTCTTCAGCTTCAGACTGAACTTACTGAACCAGACACTAGAGCGGTGAGATGTAAAAACAAGACTCTTCTAAGACAACTACATTATCTCCCTTTGAATCTTTACTTTTGTTGTTGTTGTTTTTAAGAACTGAGTAATGGATTCAGAGCAAGAAATCCAAGCTCCTGAATTCCTCAGCTGTGTGATATTAAACAAAGTTCTGGACTTTAACATTTCCTGAAAAATAGAAATAAAGATAATGATGTTACTTGATTTTATGCTCAGAATTGTGTCCGCATCAAAATTCATATGTTGAGAGTCCTAACCCCCAGTATCTCAGAATGTGACCGTATTTGCAGACAGGATCCTTAGAGAGGTCATTTCGGTATAATGTCGCAAATAGACATGACTGAGCGACTGAACTGAAACTGAACTGAACTGAGGTCATAATTCGATATGCTCAGCATCCTTAAAAGAAGAGGGATTGGGACACAGACACAAGCTTGCACAGAAGGAAAGCGAGGGAAGACACGGGGGAGACGTATCTGTAAGCTAAAGAGAAAGGCCTCAGAAGAAGTCAGCCTCGCTGACATGTTTATCTTGAACTTCTAGTCTCCAAAACAGTGAGAAAATAAAATCACATTGTTTAATTTACCAGTCTGATCACAAATTCAGAGGCTTAAAATGATAGAAACAGGTTCTTTCCAGGCCTGGAAGCCAGAAGTTTGAAATCTGTCTCACTGGAGTAGAATCAAGATGGTGGTGGGGCTGCACCCCCTCGGGAAGCTCTTTGGGGATGTCCCTTCCTTGTCTCTCCCAGCTTCTGGGGCTCTGACATTCCTTGGCTTATGGCTGCGTCTCTCCAAGCTCTGCCTCCATGATCATGTCCTTTTACCTCTTTCTTCTGTCTGTGTCTTCCCTCTGCCTCTCATTTACATTGACACTTGTGATTGCATTCAGGGCCCACCAGGTTAATCCAGATAATCTTCCTCGTTGAGACCCTTCACTTCAGTTCAGTTCAGTTCAGTTCATTTCAGTTGCTCAGTTGTTGTCCGACTCTGCGACCCCATGAATCACAGCACACCAGGCCTCCCTGTCCATCACCATCTCCCAGAGTTCACTCAAACTCAAGTCCATCGAGTTGGTGATGCCATCCAGCCATCTCATCCTTTGTCGTCCCCTTCTCCTCCTGCCCCCAATCCCTCCCAGCATCAGAGTCTTTTCCAGTGAGTCAACTCTTCACATGAGGTGGCCAAAGTACTGGAGTTTCAGCTTTAGCATCATTCCTTCCAAAGAAATCCCAGGGCTGATCTCCGTTAGAATGGACTGGTTGGATCTCCTTGCAGTCCAAGGGACTCTCAAGAGTCTTCTCCAACACCACAGTTCAAAAGCATCAATTCTTCAGCACTCAACCTTCTTCACAGTCCAACTCTCACATCCATACATGACCACAGGAAAAACCATAGCCTTGACTAGACAGACCTTTGTTGGCAAAGTAATGTCTCTGCTTTTGAATATGCTATCTAGATTGGTCATAACTTTTCTTTCAAGGAGTAAGCATCTTTTAATTTCATGGCTGCAGTCACCATCTGCAGTGATTTTGGAGCCCAAAAAGATAAAGTCTGACCCTGTTTCCACTGTTTCCCCACCTATTTCCCATAAAGTGATGGGACCAGATGCCATGATCTTCGTTTTCTGCATGTTGAGCTTTAAGCCAACTTCTTCACTCTTCTCTTTCACTTTCATCAAGAGGCTTTTTAGTTCCTCTTCACTTTCTGCCATAAGGGTGGTGTCATCTGCATATCTGAGGTTATTGATATTTGTCCCGGCAATCTTGATTCCAGCCTGTGCTTCTTCCAGCCCACTTAGTCACTTTTATAAAGACCCTTTCCATATAAGCTACCAGTTACGGGTTCCAGGGATTAGCACCAGACATTGTTGGAAGCTGTGATTCAGCATGATTGGGGGATGCATTCAGATCCACACTGAGAGAACACAAGCTGCCTTCCTGTGATGCTGGTGTTAACAATGCTGAATGAACAAGACGTTCAGTGTACCTGCTCATGTTGAGATCAGGGAGAGAAGAGGAGTGAAAAAGACAAGACTGAGACTGAAAATCCATCACAGAACATTTCTATAGGGACTTCCATTTTGAGCTTTAGCATCCTATTTTAAAGTTTTAGGGTTTACATTCTGGAGCAGAAATAAGCAATTTGGATGTAAAAGAAGGATATGCATCCAGCCAGTAAGGGTTGGCAGTCTTTAAGTGTTGTGCCCAATTTTGCCATTCACTGTAGAACTTCACATGCCAGAATCCTGCTTTCTGCCCTCTGTCCATCCCTCCACCTGACAGAAATGACAGGTGACTGTGTAGCTGATGTTTGTGTGGGACAAGCACTTCTGACTTCTGAATCCCTGGTGGCCAAGGGCTCAGATAAGAAATGGCAACTCAGAGTCTCCTTTAACCCTTTTATGCCACTGGCGGCCTCTTCCTTTCATGGAAAATAAGAGGTGCATCTGTGTCCCCATTTTCCCAGCACATGAGCACTGCACCTTTGGCTCCTCGAATGCTACCTAAGATGAACCCTCTGCCACTTTCAAAATGAGGTCAAAAGTTGCTTACTCCTGGGGATGCTGCCAATAACATCTGATAATAACAATGCCTCCTGGCTTCCCTGGTTGGCTGAGTGGTAAAGAATCGCCTGCTAATGCAGAAGACACAGGAGATAAAGGTTCAATCCCTGGGTCAGGAAGATCCCTGGAGAAGGGAATGGTAATCGCCTCCAGTATGCTTGCCTGGAGAACCCCATGGACAGAGGAGTCTGGCGGGCCACAGTCCATGGGGCCACAAAGAGTCAGACATGACAGTACACAGGGTTTCCCAAATGGGGCCTGCAGGTGAGTCTTAAACTCCCTGGAACCAAATTTAGAGAGCCCCCTGCTCTATACAGACCTCCCTGGTGGCTCAGACGGTAAAGCGTCTGTCTACAATGCGGGAGACCCAGGTTTGATCCCTGGGTCAGGAAGATCCCCTGGGGAAGGAAATGGCAATCCACTCCAGGACTATTGCCTGGAAAATCCCATGGACAGAGGAGCCTGGTGGGCTGCAGTCCATGGGGTCGAAAAGAGTCGGACACGACTGAGTGACTTCACTTTCACTTTCTGCTCTATACAATCGCTCCTAGTTTGTCTTGAAAAGCTCGCTGAAGCAGATGAAGCAAGATGCAGCTGAACCCAACTCTTGGAGAGACTGCCCAGACTCTTCAACTTCAGGATGCAGCTCCCTGAGAGAAGCTGGTTCTGGAATTTACTCTGACACCCATCACTTCTCACTGTGATTGGGATGGCAGCTTGAACTGGAATGAAAAGTAACCACTTATTTCCTTCCAAATGCATATGGGGAGAGCATTAGAGGGGTCAAAGCTGCTAAAATGTGAACTCCAAAAGGGGCTGAAGTCAGGGATGATCACAACTATAGGGAAGAAAATAGTCCAGAATAATGAAACTATAGCAGTTTATGAAAATGTGCAGTTTATGGTTCTAAACATCGCATGCTAGAAATAAACAGAAAAGCACCATGTCTCAAATTATCTGTTTCTGTTTTGAATTTTATTTATTTCATGCTTTAGATTTACTGGACTTAAAAAGAAAAAAAGGACATTAACAGAAAAAGATAGTGCCAGTAACAACTTTGCCTACTGCTAAAGACCTAGATATGTGGCAACTGAAAAAGAAACAAATAATCATTTCAGCGTAAACTGTCTCAGAAATCTGGGATATCATCAAGCCTTGGTCCCTTTGGGCTTTTCACTTGGAAAGAATGATGTGCCTTTTCTTAAAGTTGTCTTTATCCTCCAAGCCTTTTAAAATCTCATTCATAAGCTAAATGACTTTTTAAATGACTTTATCTTTGAACCAGATACCGAAGTGTTGCCTTGTTACAAGAGGCTTTATTATTTGTTCTGTTTTTTGTTTTGTTTTTACTGTAATTGCTATTTTTACTTTTCAAAAAATGTTCCATTTCTTTTTCAAGCATCTTTCTCAATTAAATATATTTGGGGTAAATAAAAATAGTGAGGGTTATTCAGTACTAAATGTCTTTAAGGAATAAATGTGACGATCCCCGAATTAAAGGTCCAAAGCAAGAAAAGGTAAAAAGATGAAGAATAATGAAGCAAGAAGATGATGCTACAGGCTACAGCCCTGAGGGTTTTTGCCTTAAATTAGAGTCACAGACAAGAGGAGAAGAGGTGAACTAATTTGTCAACAAGATATGAGAATAAACCACTCATACTGAGAAATGCTTTGTGGCTTCATGAAACCACTGCCACCCTTATGATTCAAATTACTCATGTGGATAAATAATAAGTAAAAAAGATTATCATGTAAGATTTTAACACAATCTACTTAGCAACAATATCCCAATAATCCCCTGGAGGAGGAAATGGCAACCCACTCCAGTGTTCTTGCCTGGAAAATTCCATGGACAGAGGAGCCTGGCAGGCTACAATCCATGGGGTCAGAAAGAGTCAGATATGACTGAGCAGCTGAGCACAACACAACAACCACCTCAACAATACATCACGAGAAAGTCTTCAAACCCCGGTATCCTACAGAGCATAGGTCCTGCTGCCTGACAACTAGCCACTTAATGAGTCAGTAAAAGCAGCAGGAAGCAGCAGCCAGAAGATGCTGCTTGTCAAAGTTACCTTTCTAAAAATACTTAGATCACGTCATTTCCCTACTTAATACCTATTCCAGCTCCTTGTTGACAATGGAAATGTCCCAAACTCCTGAGTAGGACACAACTGTCCTTTATTAGCTGGCCCAGCACTACATGTCTGTTCCCATCTCAGCCACTGCTATGAACTGTATTGTTCCCCACTCCCCAAATTCATATGATGAACCCCCGGTGTGATGGAGTATTCCCTGGTGGCTCAGTTGTTAAAGAACCTACCTGCAATGCAGGAGACCACCTGCAATGCAGGAGACCACTAGCAATGCAGGACACACAGGTTCAATCCCTGGGGATTGAACCTCCAGGGAAGGTCCCCTGGAGGAGGTCATGGCAATCCCCTCCAGTATTCTTGCCTGGAGAATCCCATGGACAAAGGAGCCTGGCAGGCTACAGTCCACAGGGTTGCAAAGAATCAGACGCAACTGAAGCAGCTTTCTGTACATGCACGTGGCAAAATGCCAGCTCGCCAATGTCATTTTCATCCAGATGACTTAAAATATTTGTTGCTTATTGAAGGGGCTATACCACTTAAACTTGGGCAATATATTACAGCATATGAGCATTTATCCATGCATTTCTTTGGAAACCTGGTCTTATATATGTCCACTTTTTACGGCTAGTCTCAGTTATAGTAAGTGTGTTGTTCTGAAAATTTCTCCTTTGGTTAACCTTTAACCAAAATTTCTGCATTCATTTTTCTTATTTTCAGGCCCCAACATAAGTCGTGCTTCATCTAAAAAGCCTTCACCCCTTCACCTGTGCTTCCTTGGGTTTTCTTTTGCACATTGATGATGGCACAGGGTATTATGAGCACTGTGGTATTTGATCGGCTTACACAGCCGCCTCCAGGCTGCGTGGCTGTGCCAGGTGTACCTTTATATCCTATTCATTATTACAGAGTCCGACACAGTTGTTGTTCAACGTCTGATATCCTTAGAGCCAAGCTCCAGTCTAGTGAGATTTAACACTAGGCAGAGTTTGATCTTCCTCACTCATTCATGCATCCAACCAAAATTAACTGAGCACTTACCACAGGCCAGGTACCTATTTGTGGCAGAAGCTGAAAATACTGAGACTAAGACTTCGTCCCTTCTAGCTCGAGAATCCGGGAAACTTTGGTGGCATGTAAGAGAGGGTTTTCTAAGACACTCATGGAAATAGTTTGATGGAAAACAAAGACAAAATTTTCTGTACTTCTTCAGTACTCTTATACAGGCATAAAATCTCTGTTTCAGAGAGAAATGCCACATCTCATACATTTGGAACATAGAGTTTGACACTCAAAACATGAAAGTAGTTATTTAACCCTGTCTATGCGACTGGTAAACTGTACTTTAGATTTTGTGAGTACAGACATCAGACACAATACCTGTCTTTAAGTACACATTGCACTCATCGATGATAAATACTTATGTTAAAATAATTTTAGCAGTGTAGAGGTTTCTGTTAGCATACAACTTAAATTTAAGTTGCAAAAGGCTAAATGGTGTTTACAGATTAACAATGGTTCAACAAAAATCTACTTTCAATAACACTAATGAGACTGCAAAATATGTTTTATCATTCAGAAGGAACAGAGATAGAATTCCACTTAAGGTTCAAAAGCAGTTTATACTCTTCCTGGCATTCTGACACATGCTGCTTGTCTTTCTTTTTTTCTGTTCTTCTAATTATGGTATTCACAGCCTGCAAAGCTGACTGGCCATTGTCAGCAAAACTTCCACAGTTTTTCACATTAGTTTGGAATCAGAAACATCAATTAGAAAGCAATTCTCTAATGTCCACTAACATGTCCTCGTTCTAACTGACATCTTATTACTGCTTAGTTGGTGACCCTTACTATACTGACTTTTCATTTCTTTGTTTTTGTACTTGTATGACAAGTGTCTTTCATTTGTCATTTGAAAAGGCGCTCCCATATTGCTTTTTGGAACACAGACAATTTTGTACCCAAATTGGTATTATTATCTCCAGGCATTGATTTGACCAGATGGGTAAGTTATTCTGAATAATAATGATGTATACTTTATAGTACAAGTAAATACTATGTTCATAGAAAGAACAGCACTGAAAAGAGTACATTAAATTGAAATGTTAAATATTTATTTTGATTTTCCCATAGAAACAATGTTACAATAAAGTTCCTAACCAGAAGCCCCATGCCCAAATTCTATAAATTATGTCAAATGTCATACTAAATAAAAATAAGTAGTATATCATTTGAACAGTGTCATTTTTCTAAAGTCCATATGGATCAATTAGAAAAATGCAAAAACTAACCATCAAGAGAAAATTACATTTCATATGACAGGCTAATTAGGTGAGAGGAACTTGTTGGTCTTTTGCTGAATTCCAAGTCAGGATTCACTTCTTCAAAAGCGATTGGACCTACATTTTGCTTATGTCTGCTCTTATCTAAAAGTACATGCGTGCATGCTAAGTGTCTTCAGTCGTGTCCGATTCTTTGTGGCCCCATGGACTGTAGCCTGCCAGGCTCCTCTTTCCATGAGATTCTCCAGGTAAGAATACTGGACTGGGTAGTCATTCCCTTTTCCAGGGGATCTTCCTGACCCAGGGATCAAACCCGCATCTCTTATATCTCCTACGTTGGCGGATGGGTTCTTTACCACTAGCACCACCTGGGAAGCCCACCTGTAAGTACATGCACATACAAAAGCTGCCTGAGCAGAAAGTTTGGCTCGCTTTTCATGTTTCTGGAGATTCCCATGCTGTATATTTTATACCACCAAAATATAAGGTCCATAACAATCACAAACACAATGGTTGAGATTAGATTTGCTTGGTATTCTGCTATGAATTATATAATTGGTTAGTGAGTCACCAAGTGATGTCTGACTCTTTATGACCCCATAGACTATAGCCACCCAGGCTTCTCTGTCCATGGGATTTCCCAGGCAAGAATACTGGAGTAGGTTGCCATTTCCTTCTCCCCAGGAATTTCCTTGATCAGGGACTGAACTCGTGTCTCCTGCATTGGCAGGCAGATTCTTTACCACTGAGCCACCAGAATTATAGCCGTGAATTATATAGACATACAGGCAAATGACTCATTTGAAAAGACCCTGATGCTGGGAATGATTGAAGGTGGGAGAAGGGGACGACAGAGGATGAGATGGTTGGATGGTATCACCAACTCAATGGACATGAGTTTGGGTAAACTCTGTGAGTTGGTGATGCACAGGGAGGCCTGGTGTGCTGCAGTCCATGGTCGCAGAGTCAGACACGACTGAGCAACTGAACTGAACTGACAGGCAAATGAGAAGAGCAAAGCCAGCGTAGACCACAAGTAAATTCATGTTTGTCAGCCCCGTCGTGAGGAGCCATGAAATCCAAACCACAGAACGCTGCAGGTCTCAGTGCCAGTAGTAGAAGGGCAGGATGCTCTGTCTTCCAGCATTAGTGTTTCAAACCTTTAGATTTTCTGTAGTTCTGTGATGCATTTGTTGAATATTGTAGAGGGAAGAAAGAACAGAAGAGAACTGCTCTGTTCTTTAACAGTTTTTTATTGAGGTGTACATTCACGTAATAAATAGCACACAATTAAATTTTCAGCCCTATAAATTTTAACATCAAAATATCCTCATGAAACCATCACTACAGTCAAAACCATGAGCATCTCCATCATCACAAAAAGTTTTTTCATTTATTTTTGTCATCAATCCCACCCCCACCAAATCCCCTCAATAGATCTGCTTTCTGTCACTAGAGATTCATCACATTTTCTAGACTTCTAAATGAATGAAATCAAACAGAGTACACATTTTTTTTGCCAGGCTTCTTCCCCTAAGCATAATTTTTTGAAGATTTATCCATATTGTTACATGTATCAGTGACAGAGACAATCATAGTTCTCACCCTATCCATTTTTGTCTCAGAAGGATCTCTCTCCTGCATTGCCTGAGGTCTAGAAAACCATTGTTTTATATATTCAATTTTATCAAGGGCAGGATTTATGCTCCTGTTATGAAACAAACAAACAATAAAATTGAATCTGCAATGGCCAATGAACTAGCTACCTGCCACATGTGGCTATTGAATGCTTGAAATGTGGCTAATGTGACTTGGGAACAATATTTTTCATTTATTTTAGTATGGGTTAATTTAAATTTAAAATAAACCTCCACATGTGCCTAGAGGTTGATGTATTGAGCAGTGCAGATCTGTCTCAAAGAAGTTTCCATTTCTCACCCATGAAAGTGAAGTCGTTAAGTCATGTCCAACTCTTTGCAATCCCATGGACTGTAGTCTACCAGGCTTCTCTGTCCATGGGATTTTCCAGGCAAGAGTACTGGAGTGGGTTGCCATTAGCATTTGTAAGATATTAATTCAAATCTATGAGAATCAAATAAAGGCTCCAGCTTCTCTCTAGGATTTCATTGTAGTCACTCTTTTTCCCCTTCCCCTCCAGACAGTATACACACACACACACTCTCTCTCTCTCTCTCTCTTGCTGTTGCACTAGATGAACAGCTATTTCCTGAGTATATCTTGGGCTTCCGTGTTGCCCAGACTTTATAGCTGTGGTTTTACCTGCCTGGCATGCCCCTCCCCTTTGCCTTGCAAATGTCTCTTTCATTCTCAAAAAGTCATCTTCTCTTTCTTGCTCCCCTGGTTCCCGTGGACAGGGTCCCTGGTTCCAGTGTTGCTAGGTAAAGATGATATAAAATGGAGTATCTATCAAGTCATACACAGCGAACGGATGGAGTAGCAGGGAAAGAAACAGGAGGCAAGAATATCCAAATCCAAATCAATACCACAGAACTGCAGAGGGCATGAAGTGCCCCTAGTACCACATCAAACCTCTTTTCGAGATAAAGTTCAGCTCTGCCTCAGTTATCTGTAAGATGGTTTAGGGCATATTGCTGTTTTGAACAGGGTTGCTATAGTTCCTTCAGTTGAGAAATACAAGTTTGTGTCATAAATGTACCCCATCATCTCACGTGGAGCACAGAATTGCCAGTTTGGGGCTTTCCAGTAGAACATGATGGCTCCCCAGGACACTTGGATACGACTCTCCTGAAGGGTAGAGTTCAGGAGTCTTTACTCTGTTACTATTCAATATGATCACGGTGTCCCTAGAGTTGGTAAGAATAGGGCAGACTACAAAAGAAACCTTTCAGGGCACTTTGGAAAGAGTGCTCTAAGTTACTTCTCATTACTAAAGGACAGCTGAGATGTGCCACTCACATACAAAGAACTTGCCCATCAAGCGGATGCAGTGAGCTAACATCCTGCAGCTTTGGTACCCTCGGGAACCTAGACAGCTCCCAGGCACTGCTTGGGCATGGCTTACAGGAGCCCTGCCATCTCTCTCCAATGCAGAGCTCCCCTTCAGTCAATCTTCCCACCACAGCTGCCTTTTGGGTTGGCCCAAAATAAAATGAAAACAGACTGATAGATGAGGGGAAAAAACAGGGGAGAGGAAGGTGGGAGAGGGCAAAATAGATGCAAGGGATTAAGAGGCACAAACTTCCAGTTAGAAAATGAAGAAGCCACCAGGATGGAATATATAGCATAAGGAAT
>NW_011494875.1:4057058-4084987 GCF_000754665.1 Bison bison bison | reverse complement strand
AGCATAAGGAATATGGTCAATAGTATTTGAATAACTTCGTATGAGGACAGATGGTTACTAGAATTACTGTGGTGATCATTTCATAATGGACGCAAATGTCAAATCACCACACAGGACACCTGAAAAAGAAACCTCATCAGTTTTTTCATAACCACCCAGAAGGTTGATTTAGAGAAAATTAACAGTCGAGTTGCAACCAAAAAGGCATAAAATCTGAATGTGCAGTTAACTGTTGGATCCTGTGGAAGCAAAAGCTAAAAAAAAAAAAAATGGATTCTTTGGGTTTTTGTCAGTTTTTGATCTATTCTTTAGCATGCAGGGTACAGCCTCCCCGACAGGGGTCATTAAAGCCCTTACAGATTACAAAAGAAATCTTCTTGGCTTGCCCCACCCAAGCACACTTTTATGAACGTGTTGATCAAATAAATTTAGTTTATTTGACTAGAAACAACTGTTATCTTCTCAGACAGTGTTTCCAAAAGATAAGGTGGAAATTTTTGAGTTTTCAAGGCCATATGCAATAACATTTCCTTTTAATCAGAAACGAGATCTCAGCCAAAAGGCTGAGAAGTGATTCCCTTTCCAATCAGGAAGGAACATTACTAATGGGGTAGTTGTGACCTCTACTCAGTTATGTTCCTTATTGTCAAGTTCAATTCTTCAGCTGGGTTCAGAGTGTTACTTAAGAAAAAGTTGAGGATGTGGATCATTATTTATGACGAATTCAACATCAAACTTTTCATATCGTATTCATTTACTTCTTTTAGTCGGATTTTAGGCCTGTAATTATCCAGTTTGAAAACTGCTGAGTTATCCGTCACACAATGCCAGGTTTGATAGGCAAAACTCTACTAGTAACAAGAACAAATAAGAAAACAGACAAGTGCCACATCATATAGGAAGCTCTGTAATATCAGAAAGAGTTAAATCCAGTTTGGTGAGAGTAAGAAAGTAAGACAAAAACTGGAACCTGAAAAATAAGCAAGGATTGGCAAGATTTCAGCAAGGTTTGGGGAAAAGGGAAAATGCTGTTAGAAAAAGTAGCATTTGCAAATTTCCCTGAAGCAAAAGAGACTGGATAGTGTTTAAGGTTAAGTATAGAGTTTGGAGGGCTTCTCTAGTTGCTCAAATGGTAAAGAATCTGTCTGCAATGCAGGAGACCCTTGTTTGATCCCTGGGTCAGGAAGATCCCCTAGAGAAGGGAACAGCTACACACCCCAGTATTCTTGCCTGGAAAATTCCATGGACAGAGGAGCCCTGTGGGCTACAATCCATGGATCACAGAGTTAGACACGGCTAAGTGGCTGACATTACACTTTTCATAGCGTTTGGAAGAATGAGGGCAGGTGATGCTGAAAGGTAAGATTGGAGATGCAAATGGGACCAGGTCCACAAGGAAGGATGCGTTCATGGAGCCTTCACCTTTAAACTTCGTTGCTAAATCACAGGTATGCTGACTCCTCATTTATTCCCCATGACAAACACGCTTAGAAAGTGTATTGTCATTTTTATAAAAGAAATTAAATTGGCTCAGTGAAAAGTGATTTGCTACATTTATTTCATAAAGGTACTCTGTATTCTGGGCATGAGACAATCCCCTCGATATGAAAGTGACAGGTGGTCAAGGAAGGAATGTTGAGAGCCAGAAGGAATGTTGCCTTTCTTTCTGCAGCTCACAAGCTGTTCCCAAGCCACAGATTTCCACACCCTTCTGCACACCCCATTAGGAAATTCATCCATGACTCTTGTAGGATTAGACCTTAGACTGATTCCCAAGGGGGGTCTTTGGCCAAAATAAAAAGTGACTCATTCGACAGAATTAGGACCCTGAGATTCTTGCTTCTATTTTTAAAGGTATTAGATCCAGAGAATCCAAGTTATAACGACAGACTTCATGGGTAAGTTAACTGAGTAAGAATGACAAACCAAAACTTCCCTGGAGTGTAAATTGCATAGTCACAACTACTTGGCAAGGCTAAGAACAAAGCTTGTACAGTACTTGAGTAATGTGGTGACCTGTCTGTCCTCTCCATAAAAGTGACTGGTCACCAGGCTGACAGATGATAAGCTAAATCAAGATAAAAGGGTTTTAAGTAATATAAAATTAGCATAATTTTATATTGCACTTATTGCTCATTTTTCAAGGGTCCTTGCTAAGGTCCTTATAAAACAATGCCTAAAACATTGTATTAATAAATTCATATGTATTACTACATAATATGTAATAAATTAATATGTGGCAACAGCAGGATTTCTATTCTTTGAGCAAGTATAATCTTTGACTTTAGGTCTTCTCGATACCTTCAAGTTGGGAGGAATAAAACTGTTAAAAATAATGAATAAAATTATCTAGGAAACAAGTCCAGATATTTAGGTCTGTTGAGGTTTCTTATAGTTATCTGTACTCCATATCACAGTTCAACTATATCACAGTTCTGCTCTTAGCAAACTGGCAAGCTTCCCATTGGGGTTAGGGATGCAAAAAGAAATAAAAAGTATGTTCTCTCTTAAAACAAATATGACTGTGTGACTTTGCATTCCAATTAAAAATTAATGGGTATATTGGAACTTTCTCAAAATTAGGTTGGAAATCTATTGTAAACCACTTTAAGCTTTGGGGTGGAGGGGGCAGAATTTATTGCCTTAAGTAACCAGACAGGCCATTATGGGTCGGCTGTGAACAGGTTCAGGAGAACATGCACTGTCATCAGGCTCTTTTCTCCACCTCAGCTGTGTTGCCCTCATTCCCAGGCTCTTTCAAAGGGCTGGCAAAGATGGCACCAAGCCACTCTAGACTCCATTTCCTTTATGGCTGTAGGTCCCAGTGAAAGAGAGCACCTCTCCTCTTGACAATTAGAATTCCTTGCCCACCCTTGAACTGTTTGCTGTGTGCAAGGGAGTGAAGGAGTCTTGACTGATCTGGCCTAGGTAGCTGCTACCTTGACCTTGGATGAATGAGGAGTGGGTAATGGGTTCGGTCTCCAGAGAAAAAAAAGTACAGAGTGAACAACAAAAAGAAAACAAAAAGAAAGAAATAGGTTGCAGATATCTTCTAGTTCAGTTCAGTTCAGTCGCTCAGTCGTGTCTGACTCTTTGCGACCCCATAGACTGTAGTACGCTAGGCTTCCGTGTCCATCACCTTCTAGACGGGCAATCAAATCAGAAGTTTCTTTATCAAGAGCTAAAATATAAACATCTTTAGAAAATAATTTTCCACAGTTCTGTCCACACTTCACAAGAATATGTTATAATACTGTTTAGAAGGAAAAACTATTTGTCTGTTCTACCAAAGAGGATTATTTCAGATCACAAAAAATTTCCCAGGACACTATATTAAAACACATTTTAAAATAGTGTATTAAAGTCAAATGACTATCAATAGACATATTATTTGCAGTGGAAACAAAAACACTTTGCTCAAAATATGTCTTAATGGAAGTTAATTGGCTCACATATCAGGCAAAGAAAAAGAATCAGAATGACATTTTGGGAACTGACTAAAAGGTTGATCTACGTCTGAAACTTATTCATTGTGCTATACAACCAAAACCCACTAGCTTCTTGATGAAAATTCTTCAGTTCAGTTCAGTCGTGTCCAATTCTTTGCGACCCCATGAATCGAGGCACACCAGGCCTCCCTGTCCATCACCAACTCCCGGAGTTCACCCAGACTCTCGTCCATCGAGTCAGTGATGCCATCCAGCCATCTCATCCTCTGTCGTCCCCTTCTCCTCCTGCCCCCAATCCCTCCCAGCATCAGAGTCTTTTCCAATGAGTCAACTCTTCGCATGAGGTGGCCAAAGTATTGGAGTTTCAGCTTTAGCATCATTCCTTCCAAAGAACACCCAGGACTGGTCTCCTTTAGAATGGACTGGTTGGATCTCCTTGCAGTCCAAGGGATTCTGTAAATCCTTAGGGTCTTCAAAACTTTCTTTGTATAAGATACATTAAATAAAATATTGACAAACATATCTTTATACGTAACCTAGAGGGAGTGATCTTTATTCCATTACCGTTAAATAAAAGGATGCTTTGTTGCTGTTTAGTCGCTAAGTTATGTCTGACATTTTTGCGACCCCATGGACTGTAGCTCACCATGGGATTCTCCCAGCAAGTACACTGGAGTGGGTTGCCATTGCCATCCTCCTGAGCCAGGGATTGAACCTCTGCCTCCCACATTGGCAGGTGGATTATTCTTCACCTCTGAGCCACTGGAGTGGGTTGCCATTGCCATCTTCCTGACCCAGGGATTGAACCTGTGCCTTCCTCATTGGCAGGAAGATTATTCTTCACCACTGAGCCACCAGGGAAGCCCTAAATAGATGCTTGCAAACATACTAAGTCACTTCATTCATGTCCGACTCTGCGACCCTATGGACTGTAGCTTACCAAGTTCCTCTGTCCATGGGATTCTCTAGGTTAAGAATACTGGAGTAGATAGCCTTTCCCTTCTCCAGGGGATCTTCCCAACCCAGGAATTGAACCGGGGTCTCCTACATTGCAGGCAGACTCTTTACCAACTGAGCTATGAGGGAAGCCCTGGAGTGGGTTGCCATTTCCTCCTCCCGGGGATCTTCTCAACCCAGGGATCGAACCTGTGTCTCTTACCCCTCCTGCATTGGCAGACAGGTTCTTTACCACTAGTGCCACCTGAGAAGCCCCAAATAGATGCCTACTCTTAATCTGTTGCTATTGAAGCCAATTTTGAGAGTGAAGACAGGAGAGAAGGAGAGGTGGAGTAGGGAGAGGGAAAAGGCTACAGAGAGAAAACAACCAGTGTTTTATGTTAGACAGACAGACAGAAAGAGAGACAGAGAGAGAGAGAAAAGAAGAGAAGAAAAAACAAACCAAGAAAAAAATAAAAGAAAGATTGACTTGTGAAAAAGCTGGTACAGTATCAGACCATAAACAGAGCAGATTATACAAAAGGCATTTCACAAGTTAAACAATCCCCTAACCATCAAGGTTGTGAAAGACCAGAAACTAAAAAAGGAAGCAGTCTCTCCTCTCTCTGTATTGGTTAAGACAGAAATTCCTAGTGTCTTTGAGGCTGAATCTCAATCTCATCTTGAGTTTGATTCCCTGACATGCTCTCCAACCCCTCATTTCTTCTATAAGTGTGATATACTATCTATTCCTCATGAAATTAAAGTTAATTTTATTTTAAACACATTTATTCCACCTTTTAATTTGCTTGGGCTACACTGTGAGCTCTTCCCAAACAGAAAGTGAGGATGTAGAGTTAGCAGATGAGAGCTGCCTGGGAAGGAGCTGACCTTTACAGGCATGGTGCGTGGTGGGCTTTTCCATCCACCCTCCCTTTCTCCACTGGGCACCTAACTATATTTAAGTATAATTTCACCCTGCATGAGCTTTTTCTAGGTAAAGACTGGTTTCTGGGTCAGAACTCTGCTCTGTGAATACTACTAAGGTCCATGTTTTGCACATACAGGCTTTGAAAATCACAATTTATCTTTTATTTTAACAGTTCTGAGCACAAGATGGTTAGGTGCTTAGATAAAAAAGAACCACAGTACCTCCTTCTCGGGCTTCCCTCCTAGCTCAGACAGTAAAGAGTCCACCTGCAATGCAGGAGATTTGGGTTTGATCCCTGGGTCAGGAAGATCCCCTGGAGAAGGGAACGGCTACCCATTCCAGTATTCTGACCTGGAGAATTCCATGGACAGAGGAGCCTGGCAGGCTACAGTCCATGGGGTCTCAAAGAGTCGGACATGACTGAGGACCTAACACACACACCTATACACCTCCTTCTCACAGAGCAACTTATGGAATTATTACAAGCAATTTTCCCAGTGGTGGAGAAAGCAAGAAAATTAGTGCCTGGTAACCAGATGTCTGCACAAGCTGGTTTGTCTCGAATAATTATTACTAATGCCTCCTTTTACTCTCGAAAAAGTTCTGGTGTGGATGAAAAATATAAGATCACTCTACAAACAACCCTAGAGATATTTTTAAAGATACCCTTGCAGTCTGTGGACATGGATATATACTATGACACACACAAGAGTTCCTTGACAATAAGTGATTAAGGTAATTGCAATAATCAGAAGTCTGAAAACATATCACAGGCATTCACTTTATTGTCCTTTTACAGATACTGCATTTTTTTACAAACTGAAACTTTGTGGTGATGCAGTCCAAAGAAATAATGAGTGTGCTGCTCTGCGTGCAAAGTGGACTCTTGAGGAGAAAACTGCTCCTGGTGAAGATGTTGAGAAGATTGTTGAAATGACAACAAAGGATTTAAAATATTACATGAAATCAGTTGATAAAGGAGCATGGGGTTTGAGTGTGTGTGTGCTAAGTTGCTTCAGTTGTGTCTGATTCTTTGTGACCCTATGGACTGTAGCCCCACCAGGCTCCTCTGTCTATGGGATTCTCCAGGCAACAATACTGGAGAGGGTAGCCATTCCCTTCTCTGGGGGATCTTCCCAACCAAGGGATCGAAGATGCATCTCTCATGTCTCCTGCATTAGCAGGCAGGTTCTTGAAGAGGACTGAGTAATTATGAAAGAAACTCCACTATGGGAAAATGGTATCAAAGAACATTACCTGCAACAAAGACATCATTCATGAAAGCAGGAGTCACTCAATGTAACCAACTTCATTTTTTTTCTTATTTTAAGAAGTTGACATAGTCACTCCATGCTTCAGCAACCACCGCCTTGATCAGAAGCCATCAACACGGAGGTAAGATTCTTCAACAGTGAAAAGAATACAACCCACCAAAGGCAAAGATGATGGTTAGCAATAAAATATTTTTAAGTTAAAGTATGTATATTGTATCTTTAGACATAATGCTATTGCACATTTAACAGTGTAGTGTAAACATGACTTTTGTATACACTGGGAAACCAAAGCATTCTTGTGACTCACTTCATTGCCTATTCAATTAATGGTCTGGAACCAAACCTGCAATATCTCTGGGGTGTGCCTGTAAGCAATTAGTGATCCATTATCTTGTCCAGTTCTAGATTTTCCACTGAACCTGCCTGTCAGTCCTGCTGAGCCCTGAACAATAGACAGTGAGCACACAGGCATGCAAAGAAGACAGGGCTGTCTGGGAAGCAGGGGAAAGGCTTGCACCACCCAGAAGAACTGGGAGAATATGAGCCCTGGGAAGGAACTCACGTGTTTTTAAGCGTGGAAGTCATTACAAAATGATGAGTCCGGAGGGGAGGGAAGGGGTGATAGGAAATCATATGTTGCCTCTGCCTGGTTCTGCTCCTGCCTATTTTATCTCACCTTGTGGCAAGGGGTGAGGAAGTTTTAAAAAAGCACTTAAGTTAAAAGCGCTTGTATTGCCACCGTCCAGCTTAGAATATACTCTGCCCAACATCACACCAACTGTCCAGGATGAACTGCCCCTCATGGCCGCCCCCCACCCTCCCTGCATGTGTTTACTTCCAAATGTAAAAGGGAAGTTACGGTGCAAGCATGAAGGTGACAACCGCTTGGGAGACAAGTTCCTGACAGAAGGATGGCATCGTCAGTGGTCTGTTCTGTTATCTAAACTGCAGTGGGGACACTCATAGTCGCAACTCAAACTGCGAGAACGTTTACAACCATAATCATCGCTGGAACTGCAGGGAGGAAAGAAAACCATGCGGTGAATAAACACTAGTCAGCTTAAAGAAAAGAATATTGCTCGGTATACACGCGAGTACTTTCTCCACAGCAGAAATGCCTAATTTTTAAATAAATAAATTGAAATTTATTCTTGGTTTTAAACAAACGGTTTCCTCTGGTGTATGTTATATTGTAACACATTATGAAAGCAGATCAGCAAAGCAAGGATGTCTGCTTGGCATTACTCCTTGAGACTCTTCAGTTTTCACTGATGAAATAAGAGGAAAAAGTCACTTGTATTAGGACTCTCCAGAGAAACGAAACCAATAAGAGATATATTAAAATTTTTGTATAAAAATATATTAAAAGTTTATCTAATATAGATCATTACATATATAATTTACCATACAAATTAGACCTACATGTATATAGATATTTACATTATATATATTACCTCTTCTGTTTTTTATCTCTTCTGATATATATAAGAGAACAAGACAGAGAGATTCATTTTAAGGAATTGCCTCATGCTGTTGTGGAGGCTGGCAAGTCCAAAATCTGCAAAGTAGGCTAGGAGGTGCAGACCTAGGCAGGAAATGCAGTTCAAGGCCACCGGCTCTCTGCTGGCTGAATTGCCTTTCTTTCTAAGAGGTCAGTCTTTTTTGATTAAAGCCTTCAACTTATTGGATGAGGCCTACTTACATTAAAGAGAGTAATCTGCTTTACCAAAGTCTACTGATTTAAATGTTATTCTCACTTAAAAAAATACACTCACAGAAATGTCTAGAATAATGTTTGACCAAGTGTCAGGATAGCGTATCCTCACCCAATGGACATATGAAATTAACCATCACAATCAGTGACCCCAGTGTGATGCTACCTTAGTCTTGATCACACCTTCAAAGCCCACTTAATAGTCAAAGGGACTATATTTGTAACATAAATAAAAATGAGACACCTAATAGAAAATTATTTGCAATTAGTAACATGGAGCAGAGTTCTTTCCTAATTTAGTACGAAATTAATTCTCTTGATTTTGTCCAGGTTTCCTGAACTATATTGTGAAGGATACCACCTCTAGGCAAATGATCATACTGATTCAGTCTTTGCAACTGAGAAACATAATCATAAGATGTAGATAAATACAGAAGGCTACATTGACTCATTCAGACTTGCTGCTTCTGACCTGAATAAAAGAATATGCAGTGGATTTATCTCAGAACATTGTCAGGAAATCGTGTTTTTAACTTGGAAATGCAAAAGGTTTTTTTTAATAAAGCATACTTGATATGGAAATGTGTTTCACCACCAGCACAGCCCTTCTATTTTTAATCAAGGGTAGTTTCCTACTGTGCAGTAGTCACTCCGCACAGCCCCTAGGACAATCTTGGAATGGAGTGGTGACCCAACAGTGACTGTCCCAAGGGGTTCTCTAGATGCCAGAATACCTGAACCCCAAACAGAGGCCCCTGGGCTGACATGTGGGGCTGTCAATAGCACAGATACTTTAAATAGAAACTTGAAACTTGCTGTCCCAGAAAACCATCCCAGTGTTTATTTTTCTTTCAGAGAAAAGTAGGCTGTCAAAGAGATTTTTCAAAAATAGACTAAGACACTTACATAGTGAACTTAATATAAGTTATCTCCATATAAATGTAAGACATCACCCTGAGATGAACTGTTCTTTATAAAAGAAGTAACATTGATTCCTGGAAATGAGAACAAAATATTGTTTGTGGTGAATGATTTCTATTTGCATTTTATCCCTGGTAGTAAATAATTATTTTTACCACTTAAGATTTAGATTAATGAAAAGTGTGAAATAGTCAATGATCTTTTCTTCCTGTTATACTCTCTTGTTTTGGAGAATATTTTCTATAAAGATGATAGTTCATTCATTTTGCTCCTTCAACGTATTTTGAAAGCTGTGTGCTGGCATTGTGAGATATGCCAGAGATCGATCAAAGAGTAAGACTCAGCTCGTAACCTCAAAGAACTCCAGCGCTAGCAGGCTAGGGGAGCAGACAGGTGAGCACCACGGGTATGTGTCATGAAAATAGAGGAACAAAGACACAGGGCAGGAGGGATGAGCCTTATTCAGAGAGAAGACGTTAATGACGGTGTCAGCCAATAAGAAATACGTAAATTCTCTAAATGTGTGCTATGTGCCCAGCACTAGATGTCATCACCTTCTTTTGCCTGCTGTTAGTCCCTCAGCAATGGAGACCCTGAATCAAGTTGAAGCTGTGTTGACCTCATGGCTCTTCAAGTGGGCTTCATGGAACATGGGATCTGAAAGAGGGCCCTTCTCACAAAGCTTGATTACAAGTCAGAACAGAAGCTCCAATGAGAGGCTGATGACTGAAGCACGATCTTTAGGAAACTCAGAGCACATCTTCCAACATCTGTCAAACATGAGGGCTATTACCCCCATTCTCCTGTCTCGACCATCCTCCATTTGAGAGGTGTGAAATAGTCTGTGTGTATTTACTTATCAACATTTATTGTTCATACCCTGCTGCCTACTTCCAGAAAGAATTTGGGAACGCTTCCTTTTGGTAAAGATATCCATATGACATGGCCATTGAAAAAATAAAACAATACATGGTAAGTAATTGAGGAGGTAGTGAGTATTTTAAGCAAGTTTGCTGCAAGTGAGCATTAAATTTACCTCTATTCATACACTGATAGTCATGGGGGGAAAAGGAAAGAAAGAAGGTGGGGAAGGGTGAACAAGATGGCACTCACGGAACTTTTATCATTAGATAGAAAAGAAAATTAGCAATTCAGAAAAGTCTTTACTCTTCCTCTAGGGCAAAATCCCTAAGAGAGGAATAGTGTAAAAATGTCTCTACAAAGGGAATTATGTAAGCAATATTTAGGCAAAGGATGCAGATACATGCTCTGTGTGTGGTGTGTGTGTGGGGGGTGTGTGTGTGTTTGTGTGTGTGGCATATGTGTGTATAGCTGAAAGCAAATTGTTAAAGCTTCCAAAAGGTCCTTCTATAGGGAGCCAACATAATGATAATAGCTCGCATTTATTATATGTTGACACTGTACTAGGGCTTTATGTGTATTTTCTCTGATAATGTTGTAAGATAGATGCTGTTTCTCTGATAATGATGTAAGATTGATGTTCTTCCACCAGCTACTTAGAAAGGAACTTAGAGAGACCAAGGAATTTGGCTAAGTTGTAAAGCTAAGGTATGGATCTGTCTCTGCCTGATCTAAAGTCTATGTTCTTTCCACTCTACCCACCAAAGCATGTAGAATTCTGTTGATTTGACATGGAGACAGAAGTAGGACAACCTGGAAAGTGCTAATCATCATGTCCTTATATCTCCAATAACTATTGTCTAAATCCACTTTTGACACAGTCAGAAGACCAAACCATCTGAGTTTAAGATTGCTGACAAAAATCTGCAATGCTGGTATTTTGCAAAAGAAAATTTAAATGTTTTATACACCGGGACTCTAAGAAGCATAGCAGAGTTTCTTTTAAAGGAAGGTCTAGCCAGGTATACACTTTTCAAGGTGCGGACTAAATCCTATCTTCCTGCAAGGTTAGGCTGTGGGGCTGATTATGGTTAAGGCCAAAGCTTTTCTTCCTAGCCAGGTTAGCGCGCTGGATTCTACGCAATTAAGCTTAAAATAACATACGTCAGATAAGACTCTCACTTGAAAGTGACAGAAATCCGATTTGAATAAATATGGAAAA
This sequence comes from Bison bison bison, assembly GCF_000754665.1. Classification (NCBI taxonomy): domain Eukaryota; kingdom Metazoa; phylum Chordata; class Mammalia; order Artiodactyla; family Bovidae; genus Bison; species Bison bison. The sequence continues at coordinate 4,073,679 of NW_011494875.1, read as the reverse complement.
AGGATTAGTGATCTTACAAGATCAAAGGAGAGGTGAACATCCAACCACCTGAAAGGTAGAGATTGTGCCCATGAGTCAAAAGAATTTCCCACCAGGTCTCTTTTCTCTCTCTCATTTGCTGTCTCTTTCTCTGTGCCGAGTTCTTGCACTGAGTTAGGCTTTCTCCATGTGGCAGGAAATATGATCACTCACAGTTCCCGAGTTTTACACAATTCCATCATAGGGTAGGGCTGTCTCATACAAACTACTTCTCCCTCCCCAAGAAACAAATAAACAACCCGAGTAGAACATCTTGGTTTGGTTGCCCAACTGTGGAGTACTCAACACTTTCAAGGGAACAGAGTTGATCAGAGAACTGCATGATTATAGTAGAAAGAAGAGCAATTTCCAGAGGAGTTGTTTTTCCAGAAGTCAGGAGGTGATTGGTAAAACAAACAGTAAGTACACTCCATAAGATTGTCTTGTGTCAGTGACTTTTAAAAACAGAGATTAGCAACAGTCAAGTATTTCTGTATAATAAAATAATATTTTTTAACTGATGGATTAAAATTTTCATTTGTTAATAATCTTATTGCAAAAGACATTCATGATCACTTAAAGGGATATATAAAATAAACCAGTTACCAATAATATATGACAGTAAGTCATAAACTACAAATTATATGAAAGTTGAAAAGTTAAACATGGAGGCAAAAGTAGAAGTAGAAATTAATTAGGTGAAGAGTGCAATCATACTGTTTATTGTGAGTTACAAATTTTGCTCTATAAAAGGGAATGATAAGACAATTCATGGTACTCATAAAATAAAAACAAATCTATTTCTCAAAATGACCAGGACTAGTCCTTATAGTAGGTCCAAAAGAGAAATGTTCCTGAGCTGCTTCATAAAGTAGAGAAAGTGTATTCCAATAACACAAGATCCAGAGGAGAATTAATAGAAAAATTCTCAATACAAACCCAGGGCTGCATACCCAGTACAATTCAAGAACAACAATTCTGCAGGGGATGTAACAGTCTGTTCTGGAAATACATCTCCTGGCCCTTAAGAGATTTAATCCAGTGATAGATTTCATACATTTACCCAGTGAACAAGCACTGTGGTGTGCCTACTAATTGCCAAACATGGATGTTGGAGATATAATGGGAACAAAATAGGACGGAAAAAGTGGAATGTGCATCTTTCCTAAATCATTCTTGGACACTGCTTCTCTTAGTTGAGCTTTTAATAACAACAACAAAAAATAACCTGAATAACAAAGAATTAAAAAATGTACTCTCAGGCTTCCTGCGTGGCACGGTGGATGAGAATCCGTCGGCCAGCACAGGGGACATGGGTTCAATTCCTGGCCCAGGAAGATTTCACATTCTAGGGAGCAACTAAGCCCGTGTACAGCAACTACTGAAGCCTGAGTGCCTAGAGCCTGCAATAAGAGGAGACACCGCAGTGAGAGAAGCCCATCCACCATAACTAAAGGGCAGGTCTCACTTGCAGCAGCTAGAGAAAGCAGGCGCGTAGCAACAAAGATCACTGCAACCAAAAATTAATAAATAAATAAAAATTTTTTTAAATGTACTCTCTGGCAAGTGGCTGCTGCTGCTGCTAAGTCACTTCAGTCACGTCCGACTCCAGGTGGCTAGCAACATTCTATTTTGCCAATTAAGGACACAATCATATGGCTCCTGCAGGGAAGAGTGAGGGTTAGAATAGATAATTTGTGAAGAACAAAGAATTTAACAAAGACATTTTCCCTGAAACAATTCCACTTCCTCCTGGAGGTGGAGGAATTTTTGTAGGCAGAGCCAAGATCTTTCTTAGAAAATGATGACTGTCAAAAGGCTCCAACTTTCTCCACCAGATAATTTGACAATTATTTTAGTTGACCAAAAAAAAATCATAAGGCAGTATAAGTATATTTGAATGCCAATCTCAACATACTAAGATCCCTATAAAACACTCAAGAGCCCCAAGTTTTTAACTACTCTTTGATACAGCCTCCAAGAGGGAATATTTGTCAAATATACATCCAGGTAAACAGATAAGACATCATACTACATTGAATATTAATAATAAAGACTGAGAGTTAGCCACCAAAAAATAACTCTGAAGTTCTATTTTGGGGGGCTCCCCTGGTAACTCAGCTGGTAAGGAATCCATCTGTAATGCAGGAAATCCCGGTTCAATTCCTGCATTGGGAATATCCACTGGAGAAGGGAATGGCTACCCATTCCAATATTCAGGCCTGGGTCCCAAAGAGTTGGAAATGACTGAGTGACTTTCACTTTCATTTCTTTTTTTTTTTTTGGAAGGGAGGCAATAATTGAGTCAATTGCCTGTTAAAGGTCCTACATTATGTTTACAAAATTGTACCAGATATGTCTATAAAAGTACTTTCCAGAAATCTGTAGTACAGACCTGTGGACTAGCTCTCCCTTTTAAAAACTCAAGTATAGTTGATTAACAATATTGTGTTAGTTTCAGGTGTACAGCATAGTGATTCAATTAACAGATACAAATTACTATCCATAGGATAGATGTGCAACAAGGATTTACTGGACTAGTTCTTTTTTGAGCAGACTGTATCCAGATAGACCTGCCTGGTATCTGCAAAACAGGTATCCCAGATAACTCTCTATGTTGCTAATGTTAAATCATTCCTCAGAACAGAGTTACATAGCACTGACTATATATTATTATTACTATTATTATTATAATTTTAGCACCACCAGTCAATAGGTTAAGCTGATTTATGAAACTACTTTAATTCTATAAGGGTATAACTCTTACTACTTGACTTGTCAAGAGAGCATGCATCTAATTAATACAAACCGATTTATTGGCTCTGTTTATGAGTGAAATTAACCTACCAGTTCTTATCTACTCTTATTTTTACAGGTAGTCTTGTGGTAAAGTGTCTAAATCTACATTGAAAGCCTGCTATTTATATTGAAATGATCAAGGTTGGCCCATGGATCTCTATTAAACCAAAAGAAGACAATAAATGATGCACAGGTCTGATTTTTCAAAAGACACAGTCAAAGACATTTAAATAATAAGGAGGTTACATTTTCTGATACAAAGGACTTCATTTCCTGGCTACATACAATTTCTGAAGCATTTAGTCACTTAATATCTCAGAATGCCAGTTACCTCATGTGAAAAACAGAGATAAGAATAAGGCCTCCCAAATAAGTTGTCAGGAGAGTCAATCTAAAGGCTCTACTGAAAGTGTTCCTTGAACAGTAGTAGGGCATTGTGATAATTTTTCATGGTCAAGTTAGTAACACATGAATAAAATTCTCAAGAACAAACTTGACATTTGATTGCGACTTCTGTTGCTTGATAAAAATATTAATAGCCACAATTCTCAGGGGTTGCTAATATTCTCCAAAGGCAGATTGCAGATATTATGTGCCTTCTGGGGGCAGTATACTTATTCTTGGCAAGTATTCTTGCCAAAAAATAGAACTTGACTCTCATCAAGTGTCTAGATATAGTGACTGATGTACAGGAAATCTTTACAAAGCTGGAGGGCCATCAGTAAATTCTAGACTAAGGGAAACCCTCTAGGACAAATGACCTGGTTTCTTTAATAAAGAAACTTCAAGGAATAAAATAAAGAGAGGAAAAAAAGATGGAGGAGCAAACTGGAGGTTTAAAGTGATTTAAGAGGTACACAAATCAATTGCAAATGTATGGCATAGCACCCAGTTTATTCAATAAATCCTTTTTAGGAGTTAAAAAGAGACAGGGAGAGCCCAGCATTTAAGGTAGACTTCATCAAAATCTGAAAATATATGTTACTCAAAAGACATCTTAAGGGAAGGAAAAGACATCAGCAAAACACATATAATAAAGGACTTTTATGTAGAATATAATATGAATTCTCAACACTTAAAAGAAATTAATTTGCAAGTGTCAGTTTAAAACATGGACAAATGAACAGATACTTCATCAAAATGACATGGGTGGCAAATAAGCAGATGAAAGATGCTCAATATCATTACTCACTAGGGAAATGTGAATTAAGACCATAATGAGATCCTACCATGTATCTATTAGAATGGCTAAAACTAAAAGAAAAAAAAAAAAAAACCTGACAATATCAAATACTGGGGCAGATGCAAAGCAATTGAAACGCTTATACACAGCTGCTGAGCCTGCAAAATGGTTATCCTAGAAAATAGTTTGGCAGTTTCTTACAAAGTTAAACTACACTTGTGAGTCAGCAGTCATACTCTTAGGTATTTAGCTAAATTTACTTAGAAATGTGTGTTCACACAAAAATCTGTATGTGAATGCTTATAGAGGCTTTAATCATAATATATCAAAACTGAAAAAACCCACATATGGATGGTTAAACAAACTGTAGTGTGTCCATACAATGGAATGCTGCTGCTGCTGCTGCTGCTAAGTCGCTTCAGTCGTGTCCGACTCTGTGCAACCCCATAGACAGCAGCCCACCAGGCTCCTCTGTCCCAGGGATTCTCCAGGCAAGAATACTGGAGTGGGTTGCCATTTCCTTCTCCCATACAATGGAATAGTACTCAGCAAAAAAAGGGAGAAATTACTAATTACATAATCAACATAAATGAATCTCTCTACTTTAAATGTGTTTGAAATTTTCTCTAATACAGCATTTATTTTTTATCTTTTTTATCCTGAAGCTTGTTTTATTATAGCAACTAACCTAATAGTAAGTCTTAAAAATGCAGCATACTGTATATTATTTAACATAAGTTAACATGCTTATTTAAACAAACTTTGGCCACCTGATGTGAAGAACTGACTCACTGGAAAAGACCTTGATGCTGGGAAAGATTGAAGGCTGGAGAAGAAGGGGACGACAGAGGTGGCTGGATGGCATCACCTACGCGATGGACCTGAGTTTGAATAGGCTCTGGAGTTGGTGATGGACGGGGAACTCCGGCGTGGTGCAGTCTCTGGTGTCGCAGAGTCAGACATGACTGAGCGACTGGACTGAACTGAACTGAAGTTGCACTACTTTTTGTAATGAAAGATTTTTACTAAATATTGAGTAACAATTTAATCCACCATCTTTATAGTTCTTACTATGGTCTTTTGGCCCAAACTCTGAGTACTGCTCCCTATAGTGAGAAGATTTAAAAAATAAAAATTGTGGACTCTTTTGCATGGAAACTTAGAGTTTGTTTTTTCTTGTAATAAGAACACTTGACAAGGGATCTACCCTTTAACAAATTTGTAAGTGCATGATACAATACTGTTAACCGTAGGCACAATATTGTAGAGCGGATTTCTGGAATTTATTCCTCCAGTATAACGGAAGCTTTATACGTGGTGAATAGCAGTTCCCACTTCCCCCTCCCCCAGACCCTGGCAACCATTTCTGGGTTTACATATTATACATCCAATATACATCCAGGATATTAAAGAGATATCAACATTCCCATGTTCATTATTACATTATTCATAATAGCCAAGATCTGGAAACAACCTAATGTCCATTGACAGGTGATTAGATTAAAAATGTGGTAGAAACATACAATGGGATATTTTTCAGCTTTAAAAAGAAGGAATTCTTGCCATGTGCAGCAACATGGATGAACCCAGAGGACATTATGTTAAGTGAAATGAGCCAGTTCCAGGGCAAGTATACAATTCCACTTAAATGAGATATCGAGTGACACTTTTAAAAGAATGGACAATAATTAAAAAAATAGAACTCTTCACTCTATAAATTAAAATATATGTATATATAGAAAAATAAATCTCTGCCAGGGAAGTCAAGGCAAATATGGAAATTTAAAGTGTGAGTTGCTTTTTAAATTCCCAGATGGTACCAATCTTCACTGGAAATCCATCATGCCTGGCATCAGTTCTTATTTCCAGACACTTACTCCACCTTAAGCTAGTTGTAGTTTGATCCTAAGGTATGAAGTCCTGAGCTTCTGAGACATTATTATCACAGATTTGCCTCATAGTCTCACATTAACCTAAAATATTTTAGTGTTCAGTACAAACCATAGGCCTCTGTATATTTCTCTCATTGTTGCTGTCTGTTCTTAGAAATGTTCTCTGCTTTCTGGTTTTAGAGTGCTTTCTCTTCTAGTTAGAATGACTATAAGAGATGGGAAAGGCTACCCACTCTGGTGTTCTGGCGTAGAGAATTCCATGGACAGTCGCAAAGAGTTGGACACAACTGAGCAACTTTCACTTTCACTTTTCATACCAATGGTACAAATTTTACTTCATGGAACCCTGCTTCAGACTCTGGAAAATGCAAATGTATTCATAGGGGAAGACAACAGACAGATATATAGGGTCTTATTACAGAGTACTCAGTAGTTGGAGGAGGTCCTCTTATGATGGAGTCACTTCTGTTTTTAAAAAGTCCTCCCGTTGTATATAGTCTTCAAGTCTTCAGTACGCCTCTGTTCTTCATTCCTAATGAAGTCACAGAGGACAAGAGTCAGAGCAGGAGAGTCAGGGCCACAGGCAGAGGAACACCACCAAACCCGTGGACCAAGGCCAGCCTGGCTCAGGCCAGAGCAGGAAGCAGCCAGCAGCAGCCAGGCCAGCAAGCACTTGGCATGGGTGTCCAGGTCATGCAGCCAGAGGTAAACAGGTTGGGGGAGGTCAGAGCCGAGCAGGGCCTCTCGAGCTCACGGGACAGAAGGCTTGGCCCAGCCCTGCCTTTCCCCGTGACCAGGCATTTGTGAAGCGGTTGTGTTTCAGGCACTGACTCGAGCTGCCTCGTTGTTCTCGCCTGTCTCCTGCACTTCTGAATGACAGTAAACTCCTTAGTTTTTGCCCCTTCAGCGGCTCATTCTGAATCTAAAGTTGCAGTAAATATTAATCAAATATTTAACTAATATTAATCAGGGCAAATTGCAGAAACTATCAGTAAGCAATTTGGACTGTCAGACTTCTATGCGATATGTGGGTTATTTTTTTAAGTTTAAATGCCTCATTTCCAAACATGATATTTTACTTGTATTAAAACATAGTAGTTTTTTCCTGTGTGGTTTATAGTGGAACATTTTATGAAATACTTTATTTAAATGGAATTATGAATGAAACGAGACACTTAAATCTATGGTTCTCTAAATCACAAATATAACAAAACACTATTAGGATATAGATGACTTTTTGAGGTGTCTTTTAGTCTAAAATTAGAAACTAAACTACCTTTCTTTTTTTTTTATTTTATTTTTTAACTTTATCATATTGTATTGGTTTTGCCATATATCGAAATGAATCCACCACAGGTATACATGTGTTCCCCATCCTGAACCCTCCTCCCTCCTCCCTCCCCATACCATCCCTCTGGGTTGTCCCAGTGCACCAGCCCCAAGCATCCAGTATCGTGCATCGAACCTGGACTTGTGACTCGTTTCATATGTGATAACTGACTTCAATCTGGGCATCACTAAAAAAAAAATATGAAGAAAGTGGTTTGTTTCCCTTCCAGGAGCTACTGATCCCCACAATCATAGGTATCTTTCTTGTTCCACTGAATTCCCTGGTCATTAACCCACAAATCCTTAATGCCGATAGAATGGATTCAGGACCTAGTTCCTAATCTTTTCACCACCAAAGCTTCCTGAATAGATAATTCCTTTTCTTCTTCTCTCCATGTATGCAGAAATAACACTATAAATGATAATTTCATTGCCACCCTGAGAAGGAATAATATCACTTACAAGTAAAGAAGCTCAATCTTTCCTTAGCCTCTGCAGTATATAATGTGTAGTGGCTATACCCAGATAGAGCATACCGGTGGCCTCATTAGGAATTGCTGGTTGTGAGGCGTACAACTACAGAAAGAAACCCTTATAAACACTCTGAAAAAGAAGGCATCAGTATGTTGCTCTTTTTAAGTGCGGCCTCAAAGTGGTACACGTGAACTTATTTACAAAACAGAAACAGAGTCACAGATGGAGAAAACAAACATGGTTACCAGAGGGGAAAGGGGAGGAGGGATAAATTGGGAGATTGGGATTGACATACACACACTGCAATATATAGAATAGATAATTAATAAGCTCTATATAGCATAGATCTCATCACTTCATGGGAAATAGATGGGGAAACAGTGGAAACAGTGTCAGACTTTATTTTTCTGGGCTCCAGAATCACTGCAGATGGTGACTGCAGCCATGAAATTAAAAGACGCTTACTCCTTGGAAGGAAAGTTATGACCAACCTAGATAGCATATTCAAAAGCAGAGACATTACTTTGCCAACAAAGGTCCGTCTAGTCAAGGCTATGGTTTTTCCTGTGGTCATGTATGGATGTGAGAGTTGGACTGTGAAAAAGGCTGAGCGCCAAAGAATTGGTGCTTTTGAACTGTGGTGTTGGAGAAGACTCTTGAGAGTCCCTTGAACTGCAAGGAGATCCAACCAGTCCATTCTGAAGGAGATCAGCCCTGGGATTTCTTTGGAAGGAATGATGCTGAAGCTGAAACTCCAGTACTTTGGCCACCTCATGCGAAGAGCTGACTCATTGGAAAAGACTCTGATGCTGGGAGGGATTGGGGGCAAGAGGAGAAGGGGACGACAGAGGATGAGATGGCTGGATGGCACCACTGACTTGATGGACGTGAGTCTGGGTGAACTCCGGGAGTTGGTGATGGACAGGGAGGCCTGGCGTGCTGCGATTCATGGGGTCGCAAAGAGTCGGACACGACTGAGCGACTGATCTGATCTGATCTGATCTGATATAGCATAGAGCTCTAATGGCCTATATGGGAAAAAAAATCTAAAAAGAGCAGGTATATGTAGATGCATAACTGGCTCACTTTGCTGTATACCTGAAACTAATAAGACATTGTAAATCAACATACTCCAATAAATTTTTTTTTTTAAGTTTGTCAGACAATTAGTTTGCTGAGTTTCAGCTGTTCTGATTCTGCAGTTAACACCATGACCTTGTACAAGTATTCAGTGTCTGCTTTTAGTGTCTTTATTTATAAAACGATGGGTTAATCATCTCTAAGGTCCAACTTATTTGCTCATCTTATTCCTGAAAGAAGGAAAATACAAAACCAGCGGACCCCAGCTCTGCTTTCTGTTCTGTGGTTTTGTGTTGTGAGACCTGGAGGTCAAACTCACTTGCACGCTGCTTGCCCCTGTTTCCTCAAGTGCTAAGTAGGGATAGTTTGACTAACTCATGAGATCAATAGTGAAGTTACAATAATTGGTTATATAAACAGCTTGAAATAATTTATTATACTATAGTGTATTATACAAATGTAAGGAACCCTCCACTTAAAATTGTGCTCAGTTGCTCAGTTGTGGCTGACTCTTTGCGACCCCATGGACTGTAGCCCGCCAATCTCCTCTGTCCATGGAATTCTTTAAGCAAGAATACTGGATGGAGCATGCACAGGGACCCATGGGGAATAAAGAGGACTTCTTTACCACTTCCCCCCTCAGTCAATTTTTTTTTACCATCCACCCGCTCCGATTCCTGATCCTGAGGTCCTTATCTTTTCAGGCATCTAGGTCAAACTCAAGGGTGCTTTAATGTTGCCCTTTATATCATCCCAAGTCAGGGGCCTTGTAAACCATGAGTTTGTACAACAGTTAGATTAGGTGCATTTACTTTGATGTACTTTGCATCAAGGCCAGTCCTGAAAAGTACTAGAGTAGTCCCTTGGTATCGGTGGGGCGTTGGTTTCAGGACTCTGTGGATACCGAAAATTCGAGGATGCTCAAATTCTAGAGTTGGCATGCCATATATGGTAGCTCTCCATCTGCCCTAGATTAAACCAACCGACCCTATACTACTGTATTTGTTGAAAGAAAAACCTGCACACCGGTGGATCCATGCAATTTAAACCCATGTTGTTCAACAGTCAACTGTATTTTTCTCTTCTTTCCAAAGTCTGCTTTCCTCTATTTTACAAATGCATATGTTCTTTAACAAACATGAAAAGCATTTAACCAAATGTGGGAAGCAATTGAAAGTTATTCTAGTGCTGAGGCATCAGTCAGTTCTATTTCTATAATGTCAAGGAACATTATTGTGTGACCTCACTAGGAAGGGAAGAGATAATGTTGTTTATAATGTTTCTCTGCATAAAATATGCTGAGCAGTGAGTGAGCAGAATCAGGGTGTGGCTGGCTGCTTTAACTCTGGACACAGATTAGGCCCCCAGAAAAGATGACAAGGCATTTGAATTGTGGTGACATAGGCTTTAATGAATGACCTAAGTGGGTTCCCTCTAGACCTCTCCATTTCTGGTTGGAAATGAAATTAAGCTTCTGATAAGTAAACTGCAAGTCCATTTACGGTTAATTTAATTTTTTTATGTGTGTTTGTTTTCAATATCTTGTTAATTAAATCACAGTGTATGGTACTTAGGTCCTCGACTCGAATCCTGGATCACAAATTGATTTTGCTGTCCCTTCTACTCACAAATACGGATGATATGAAAATCCATAATGCCTTGGATAACATAAAATGACAATGAAGTTAGTTCCAGGATTTCCACGAAAAGGATATTAAGGGGAATGCACGTTGGCCTTCCTTTGTGTCCAAAAACTTCGTAAAACTTCTACATGGATCAAAACTTGCCCAGCACTATCAAGGAAAATTGACGAAGAGGATGTCAGAATTGTAACCCATGCAATTCTGATTATACTACAACTTAGTGTACAAACTGGGGCTTCCCTGGTGGCTCAAACTGTAAAGAATCTGCTTGCCAATGCAGGAGACCTGGGTCCAACCCTTAGGTTGGGAAGATCCCCTGGAGAAGAAAATGGCAACCTACTCCAGTATTCTTGCCTGGGAAATCCCAGGGACAAAGGAGCCTGGTGAGCTACAGTCCAGGGGGTTGCAAGCTTAGGACATGACTTAGCAACTAAACCACCATCACTGTGCAGATTGTATGAAAACAAACAAACAGATGCAGACCTAGACCTGGGATCACTGAGACTCTCTCCAGAGTCCATCGGTGAAACAAAAAGGATATGGATATAAACTTCCAGAGCTAAATTTGGAAGCTTCCATTTCTCCTTTTAATCTTCTCACCATCCTGAGCCCCACATTTCAGATCTTCTTCAGACTTTCAACTGTCCATAATCCTTCTAAATAAAGTACTGCCTAGTCAAGGGTTATCTGTCTTTTAATAGGTGATCCTAGAAGACCTCATAGTCATCAAAGAAACACAGTGATAAATTGGTGTCCCACCCAGAGGACTTGTCTTTCACATAGCTGTGTAGACCTCAGATTTCCCAACCTTGAAGAAGACAAGACACATTCTCTGCTAGAATCTTGTTTTCTTCAAAGGAAAGTCGAGAGAGAAACCAGGAGGCCATTGCCCAGACAGTAGCTTCAGCTTAGTAAAGAATGGAGAAAGCTCTCACTCTTGAATCCTCTGAATTCTGGAGGAGAGAATTAGAAAGGCCCACTCTCATCTACACTCTGAAAGACACCTAATTTTTGTTTTACTGGGAAAACACCCCTAAGTTCTCATTTTGGCTTTCAGTACTGATGTGACAGACCCTTTCCTATTGCAAGCCTTTCCTACATTCCTGCAGACCTGCTAGAATGATCGCTGGTATCAGCTAACACTTATTGGATCTCCCCAGTGGTCCAGTGGTTAAGACTTTGTGCTTCCACTGCAGGGGGCTTGGGTTCTACCCCTGGTTGGGGAAATAGGATCCCACATGCTGCATGGCCAGCCAAAAAAAAAAAACACAAACAAACAAACTTCTTTCTTCCAGCCCCATCATCTATATTTTCCCTCCAGCCCCATCTTCTAAATTCTGAACACATACTGAACCGTTCGTCTACCTAGAGAGAAATGAAAGTGCGTGTGTAGGCATGCTAAGTTTCTTCGGTCGTGTCTGACTCTTTACAACCCTATGGACTGTAGCCCACCAGGCTTTTCTGTCCACGGGATTCTCCAGGCAAGAATACTGCAGTGGGTTGCTGTGCCCTCCTCCAGGGGATCTTCCCGATCCAGGGATCAAATCCACCATCTCTTACGTCTCCTGCATTGGCAGGAGGGTCCTTTACCACTAGGGTCACCTGGGAAGCCCAGAAGAGACATGAAAGTAATGCTGGTTAATTGATTTATTCAGGAAACGCTCTAAGCAAGGCAAACTAACCAGGCTTGTCACTTCAGCTATTTCACTGGGGTGGGAAATAATCCATTGATCCTGAAGATCAGCTTGCCTCTGCTCCTAGAAATATGCCAAGGTAACTGTGGGCAGGTGAAGGGCTAGCCTAATGTTATTATGCACTCTCTTTCTTTTATTCTCAATATGTAAGGTCTTGCAAGAGAAAAGTCTGTGAAAACTTGCTGCCATCTCAAAGTACAAAATAATAATAATTTACTACTACTGGGGCAACACAAATGTCTTTTAACAAACATTTGTTTAACATCATCTGTATCATAATCCCCTGTGTTTTGGGGAAATAAGCAAAACAGACAGTAAACCCTGACTCTAGGTCATTTGGGCTTACTAGATTGGTACTCCAAGGCTTAATAGAAGCATTAAGTTATAAATCTTGATGGTAGGACTCACCGCCTTTCACAGGCTCATCTCACAGGCTGCCTCAGTTGTTTCTGGGTTTTCCCAGGCAGTTCGACACATGTGCTCAAGAATAAACCCACTAATGATCTTCTGCACTGCCTCTTCTTCAAGGCCCAGTGCCTTCCATGAGGACATACTCTTACCCCTGGTTTCCATAGGTAGCCCTGTCATTCTGTCAGGCTCTTCAGCAGTTTCTCCATGGTTGTACACAAATGGGAACAAATTTTCCTCTACTCAACACAATATCACAACTTGGCTTGAAGCAGCACAGAAATAGCTCTTCCAGCTTCTACTACTACATCTTCCTGGCTAAGATGCCTGACTTCACTTCTAGAATCTGCCTGAGGATAAGATGCCCAACATTACTGAGTGCTCATATGTGCCAGGCATTGTTCTAAGCACTTTATGTGGATGAACTCATTTAAACCTCACACTAGCCTATGTTAGGCGTAGGTGTGGGCTGTGCTATTACCTTTTCCACCTTAAAGATGGGGAAAATAAGGCATAGTATGTTAGTTATCTACTGGTACACAACAATTGACCACAAAGTTAGCGGTTTAAAACAATAGATACTTATGTCACATTTTCTATGGGTCAGTGCATAACTTAACTGGTGCCTCTGCCTCAGGGTCTCTCATTTGGCTGCAATCAGAGTGTTGGCTAAGGTTCAGGTCTCATCTGAAGTCTTGATTGGGAAAGATCTGTTTCTGATCCCATGTATATAGCTATTGGCAAGAGTCACTTCCTCTGGGACATTGAATTGAGGGCCTTAGTTCTTAGCTGGCGGTTGTCCTGTGGACACCCTCAGATCTCTGCCATGTGGGCCTTCCCAACCGGGTGAATTACTTCATCAAAGCAAGCAAGGGAAATAGTCTGGCAAGAAGATAAAAGTCACAGTATTTGTAGCCGAATTGTGGAAGTGATACCCCAACTCCTTTGACATATTCCATTGGTTAGAAACAAGTCACAGCTCCTGCCCACACCCATAAGAAGAAGATTATGTAAGTGTCCATACATACAAGGAGACATGAGTCATTGGGGGCCATTTGGGGGTCTGTATGCCACATGCAGAGAGGTTAAGTAACTTACTCTCTTATCCCTTTGGGACAGCTATAACAAAATATCACAGATTAAAGTGACTTACAAATAACAGGCATTTATTTCTTCCAGTTCTGGAGACTGGAAAGTGCAAGACCATGGCACCAGCAGATTCAGTGCCTGGTAAGAGCCCTTCACTGTACCCTCACTTGGTGGAAGGAGCACAAAGACTGCTGTAGGGACTATTTTGTAAGAACACTAATTTTATTTATGAGAGCTCTGCCCCCATGACTTAATCACATCTTACAGGCCCTACCACCTAATGCCATCACCTAGGGGATTGGGTTTCAGGATATGAATTTGGGTAAGAGCCACAGACATTCCATCTGCTGCACTTACCCAAGAATTAACAACTAATAGACAATTAAGTCAGCATTTGAGTACAGGAAAACTAGCTCCAAAGGATAGTGAAGTTCAAATGGACTGTAAATTAGGCTACACTCAGAACAAGGATGTTCTCTTTTATCATCCTTGGAATGAGTCACTAAAATAAAAGTTGCTGAAGATGGAGGCTTTTTTGTGGTTATTGATTTTTTCCCCCATACAGGTTTTCAAAAACATGAAAACAACACTATGTGACTTAAACACAATTATCTAGATTGCCCTGGGTTCATGGGTGCTCAGGAGTGTCCGACTCTGAGTGTCCACTAGACTCCTCCCTGGAATTTTCCAGGCAAGAATACTGGAGTGGGTTGCTATTTCCTCCTCCAGGGGATCTTCCCAACCCAGGGATCAAACCCATATAGCCTGCATTGCAGGTAGACTCTTTACCACTGTGCTACCTTGAAAACATACTTAGGCTGCCAGGAGCTTTAAAAAAAATAAACAGAAGATGTGGTAAGCCTGTTTCCTTCATTTTCAGGTTGCAACAACTATTGTCTACAGCTAAGTAACAACTTAGTAACAATATGATTGTCTGATTCCAACAACTCCCTCTGAGCCCATTTCCTGTTACTAGCGTGCCCTTTGACTGTAGGCATTTGATTTTGCTACCATTAAAATTGAAAAGAGGGCATAGTAGGCCTGAACACAGAATTAGTTCAGTTTAGTCGCTCAATCATGTCCGACTCTTTGCGACCCCATGAATCGCAGCACGCCAGGCCTCCCTGTCCATCTAGTCAAGGCTATGGTTTTTCCTGTGGCCATGTATGGATGTGAGAGTTGGACTGTGAAGAAGGCTGAGCGCCAAAGAATTGATGCTTTTGAACTGTGGTGTTGGAGAAGACTCTTGAGAGTCCACCAACTCCCGGAGTTCACTCAGACTCACGTCCATCGAGTCAGTGATGCCAGCCAGCCATCCTATCCTCTGTCTTCCCCTTCTCCTCCTGCCCCCAATCCCTCCTAGCATCAGAGTCTTTTCCAAGGAGTCAACTCTTCGCATGAGATACCCAAAGTACTGGAGTTTCAGCTTTAGCATCATTCCTTCCAAAGAAATCCCAGGGCTGATCTCCTTCAGAATGGACTGGTTGGATCTCCTTGCAGTTCAAGGGACTCTCAAGAGTCTTCTCCAACACCACAGTCCAAAAGTATCAATTCTTTGGCGCTCAGCCTTCTTCACAGTCCAACTCTCACATCCATACATGACCACAGGAAAAACCATAGCCTTGACTAGATGGAACTTCGTTGGCAAAGTAATGTCTCTGCTTTTGAATATGCTATCTAGGTTGGTCATAACTTTCCTTCCAAGGAGTAAGCGTCTTTTAATTTCATGGCTGCAGTCACCATCTGCAGTGATTCTGCAGCCCAGAAAAATAAAGTCTGACACTGTTTCCACTGTTTCCCCATCTATTTCCCATGAAGTGATGGGACTGGATGCCATGATCTTCGTTTTCTGAATGTTGAGCTTTAAGCCAACTTTTTCACTCTCCTCTTTCGCTTTCATCAAGAGGCTTTTTAGTTCCTTTTCACTTTCTGCCATAGGGTGGTGTCATCTGCATATCTGAGGTTATTGATATTTCTCTTGGCAATCTTGATTCCAGCTTGTGCTTCTTCCAGTCCAGCGTTTCTCATGATATACTCTGCATATAAGTTAAACAAACAGGGTGACAATATACAGCCTTGACGTACTCCTTTTCCTATTTGGAACCAGACTGTTGTTCCATGTCCAGTTCTAACTGTTGCTTCCTGACCTGAATACAGGTTTCTCAAGAGGCAGGTCAGGTGGTCTGGTATTCCCATCTCTTGCAGAATTTTCCACAGTTTATTGTGATCCACACAGTCAAAGGCTTTGGCATAGTCAATAAAGCAGAAATAGATGTTTTTCTGGAACTCTCTTGCTTTTTCCATAATCCAGTGGATGTTGGCAATTTGATCTCTGGTTCCTCTGCCTTTTCTAAAACCAGCTTGAACATCAGGAAGTTCACGGTTCACATATTGCTGAAGCCTGGCTTGGAGAATTTTGAGCATTACCTTACTAGTGTGTGAGATGAGTGCAATTGTGTGGTAGTTTGAGCATTCTTTGGCATTGCCTTTCTTTGGGATTGGAATGAAAACTGACCTTTTCCAGTCCTGTGGCCACTGCTGAGTTTTCCAAATTTGCTGGCATATTGAGTGCAGCACTTTACAGCATCATCTTTCAGCATTTGAAAGAGCTCAACTGGAATTCCATCACCTCCACTAGCTTTGTTCGTAGTGATGCTTTCTAAAGCCCACTTGACTTCACATTCCAGGATGTCTGGCTCTAGGTCAGTGATCACACCATCGTAATTATTTGGGTCGTGAAGATCTTTTTTGTACAGTTCTTCTGTGTATTCTTGCCACCTCTTCTTAATATCTTCTGTTTCTGTTAGGTCCATACCATTTCTGTCCTTTATCGAGCCCATCTTTGCATGAAATGTCCCCTTGATATCTGTAATTTTCTTGAAGAGATCTCTAGTCTTTCCCATTCTGTTGTTTTCCTCTATTTCTTTGATTGATCGCTGAGGAAGGCTTTCTTATCTCTTCTTGCTATTCTTTGGAACTCTGCATTCAGATGCTTATGTCTTTCCTTTTCTC
>NW_011494875.1:4051879-4056958 GCF_000754665.1 Bison bison bison | reverse complement strand
ACTTCTCTTCTTTTCACAGCTATTTGTAAGGCCTCCCCAGACAGCCATTTTGCTTTTTTGCATTTCTTTTCCATGGGGATGGTCCTGATCCCTGTCTCCTGTACAATGTCACAAACCTCATTCCATAGTTCATCAGGCACTCTATCTATCAGATCTAGGCCCTTAAATCTATTTCTCACTTCCACTGTATAATCATAAGGGATTTGATTTAGGTCATACCTGAATGGTCTAGTGGTTTTCCCTACTTTCTTCAATTTAAGTCTGAATTTGGTAATAAGGTAATAAGGAACACTGAATAGTGAGCCTGTTTATGGGGTAACTTAAAATTGGTTTCTCCCTTATATCTAACCTATATCAAGTTTCTTTGAATAAGGCAGTGTTTATACACATAAATTAAATATCACCCTCAAGATGTGCTATCAGCTTAACAAAGTTACACATATTTATTTGTAGACCATTGATATAAGACAATGTCATTATTACCCTCACCTGCGAGAAGGCTACCTGCTTATCTGCTTATGCACAAACTATTCTACCTAGTGGTAGCTACCTGAAATATAAATGCAACACCTTAGAGGAACTCAAAAACCTTTTGGGAAATAGGATTATTCATTTGTTCCTTTATTTGATCAGTAGACATATATTCTGTACGCTAGGGCATGCTAAGTCACTTCAGTCATGTCCAACTCTTTGTTACCCTATGGTCTGTATGCTAGTAACTGTACTAATAGGCCTAATTATAATAACTAAAATTGTGAAACACTGAATGCAGATGATTGATAATATCAACAGTGTCCTATACCAAGTTTGTGGTATACAGGAACAATACCTGGGTCCTTGTTGTTCAGTTGCTCAGTCGTGTCTGACTCCTTGCGACTCCATGGACTGCAACATACCAGGCTTCCCTGTCCTTCACCATCTCCCAGAGCTTGCTGAAATTCATATCCATCAAGTCAGTGGTGCCATCGAACCATCTTGTCCTCTGTTGTCCCCTTTTCCTCATGCCCTCAATTTTTCTCAGCATCAGGTAGCCAAAGTATTGGAGCTTCAGCTTCAGCTTCAGCACCTGAGTCTTCTACTTTTCGCAAAATTCCAAGCTGCCTTGGTTCAAATCCCCTCAGTGGTAGTGGTTTAGTTGCCCAGTGGCGTCCAAGTCTTACGACCCCATGGACCGTAGCCCCCCAGGCTCCTCTGTCCATGGGATTTCCCAGGCAAGAGTACTGGAGTGGGTTGCCATTTCCCTCTCCAGGGGATCTTTCTGACCCAGGGATTGAACCCATGTGAAAAAGTGTCTCCCGCATTGCAGGCAGATTCTTTACCACTGTGTCACCTAGGAAGACTCAAATCCCCTTGATTATTTAAATAAAATGGCAAGGTTGATTTGGGGTTATGAACATTATCCTTGGCAAGCTGTTTCTAAATTACCATATAATTGTATGTTATTTGTCACATTATCCATACTTCAAATAAACTATATAAGAAATATAATTAAAGCTATTAGGTTCTAAAGTCTGGCAATTAGGTGATTCAAACTGGCTCTTTCTCTCTTATAATTCCTTAGGCACATATCATAAAAGAGGAATGGTATCCCCCACCGCAGCCCCAGCTGGCAATTCTGATTGTCCCGTGATTTCACAGCTGCAAATCGGCCCCCACCCTTTCACACTTGTCTCAGGCCAGGGATGCTTTCTTTAATTAGTACATGACAAACTTGAGTCCTGATTTGTCTGTTGCTTTGGTCCCTGGGTTACCTGAGTGCAGGCTCGTCTAATTGGGAAAGAAAATCTACTTAACCAGTGATGCTATTTGCCTGACACTGAAAAAAGGGGAGAGTAATTTTTCTGGTTGTTGAGTTTGCTTTCTTTATCTACTGCATTTGCACTCACTGGGAACTTCTCTCTCTTACAATTTAGTATCATGTCTAAGCTTTGTACCTACATTTCTGCTGTTATTTTCATTCTTATGGTTCTTAAACCTTCTCCAACTTGAAAATGGCCTCTTAAAAAAGCCACCAAGAGCTAAGCCTGTGAGAGACAGCCTGCAGAGTGTGATTTGAGGAGATGCAAGGCCCTCCTTTTTGAGGGCAGAGGTGAAGCAAACCAAATACTGCCCTTTCTTCCTTTTTTATTTTAAATTGTCAGGGTTGCTTAACCACTTCTCTCAGTGGTTAAGTCACATAGATGATAGCTTTGTTCTAGAAGTCCAAGTTGCGCACAGGTAAAGAAGAGAGCTTAGGTAAGGAAATCTGTGATTCCTGGCATTCTCTCTGCTTGAAACAAAAGTTTAAGACCTATTTTCTTAAAAAGTTACCAAGAGGTTTCCTGAGGAATGAGACCATAGGACAGAAAGTGAAAATGGGGATAGGATAAAATGAGAGAAGTATATGTTTTATTTGCTTTGGAAGTGACAAACAAACATTAAGCATCTACGTTATACAGGAGGTAGTCAAGGCTATGGTTTTCCAGTAGTCATGTATGTATGTGAGAGTTGGACTATAAAGAAAGCTGAGCGCCGAAGAATTGATGCTTTTGAACTGTGGTGTTGGAGAAGATTCTTGAGAGTCCCTTGGACTGCAAGGAGATCCAACCAGTCCATCCTAAAGGAGATCAGTCCTGGGTGTTCATTGGAAGGACTGATGTTGTAGCTGAAACTCCAATACCTGGGCTACCTGATACGAAGAGCTGACTTATTGGAAAAGACCTTGATGCTGGAAAAGATTGGGGGCAGGAGGAGAAGGGGACAACAGAGGATGAGATGGTTGGATGGCATCACCGACTCATTGGACATGAGTTTGGGCAGACTCCAGGAGTTGGTGATGGACAGAGAAGCCTGGCGTGCTGCGATTCATGGGGTTGCAAAGAGTTAGACATGACTGAGCGACTGAACTGAATATTAGATACTGAGGGGAGATATGAAAACAATGCAAAACATGCTTCCGTGGGGCTGGAGATACTGCAGGCTGATACACACTGGTGAAGCAGGTGACAGTGGCATGAGGCAGAGGTCAAAGTGCTGCACACAGGCAGGCTGTACTACAGAAGTGCCTCACGGAGGACACGGGGTCAGAGCTTCACAGCTAAGAGGGAAGAAGTTCAGACACTATTATTACATGAGCACAGATGACTTGGAATTGGACTGTGTATAGTGTGTGATGGAGACAAGAAGGAAACTGATCAGGCTAGAATGAAAGATTTACCTCGGGCAGTTGAAGACAGGAACTGAGACTTACCCCATGAGCATTAGATAGTCATCATAGATATCTGAATAGAGAAATGACAAAATGAAATGGATGTCATAGGAAGAATGAAGATGGTGGTGGTTTTGAGGTGGGAAGCACTGGAGGAGGAAAGACAGGTCAGGAAATAGCAGAAGTCCAAATGTGCTTAGGATGGTAACAGGAAGAAATGAACAGGATGGGAAGAAAGGATTTTTTTGTTTTTTAATGCCTGCACATAGGATATTATTGAGATGGAGGGGGCAAAGAAGACTGTGAGGTCTACCCCCTAAATGACTCAGCTTGAGAGGGGTTGAGAGTGACTCAGTGTCAGCTAGGTGACTTAGTAAAGGGGAAAACCCCAGATTTCAATAAGTATAAACACAGAATCGAGAGAATTTAAAGCTACAAAGGGCTTCAGAGATCATCTATTCTAGCCCCTTCATTTGATAGGAGGTCAGTTGAGGCACAGGGCAGATGTGTCACTCAACCTAGGGCAGTGAGCAAATGTAGGGAAACCAAGGAGCAAAGGAGGGCCAGTGTAGCAGCCCATGCAGATGGCTGCCCACATCTTTTCCCACTGGGCCATCCTGCCTGCTTCACCATTCATTCTGTCTAGTTCTCAGGACAGTAGCTCTCAAACTCAGGACTAAGGACCAGGGCCCATCTACTGCCAAATTATTAATAGACAAAATAAAAATAGACTAACTTTTTCAAAAAGCTAAGTTCATTTATTTAAAGAACTAACCTTTATTAAGGGAGTATGTCCTTGTTTAATAGTTGCTGTTACAACCCCCTTTCATTTAGGAAATGAGGCACTGATATGCATGGTACAATTTTTCCTGTCTTTTTTAACACTAGCTTTTATATACTGTTAGTCATCATTTCTTTATCCTTCTCTTGCCTTGGGCAGGATCCCTCAGGATGGACACTGGGGTAGAGGTAAGGGGAAGTGAAAGTGAAAGTTGCTCAGTCGTGTCGGACTCTTTGCAACTCTATGACTATACAGTCCATGGAATTCTCCAGGCCAGCATACTGGAGTGGGTAGCCTTTCCCTTCTCCAGGTTTCTTCCCAAACCAAGGATTGAACCCAGGTCTCCTGTATTGCAGGTGGATTCTTTGCCAGCTAGGCCACAAGAGAAGCCCATGAGGGGATATAAGGGATAACTACTACCGGGCACTTTTACTCCCTGTCCCTTGGCCTTGGACCAAGGCATGGCAGTAGTGGTGGGAAATGGACCCCAGTTCTTTGATATGGCTCTGTGATATTTCTTCAACCCTTAGTCATTTGCAAAGTAACCTGCAAAAGCAGTTTCTAGCTGCCTTTCCATTAGATCGCACTGTCTTTCCCACAAAGTCAACCTCACTGCTATGGTCTGTGTGGAGGATCATAGTCCCTCACAGAAGCAGACTTTGGTGGGCTGCTCCATCAGGGCTTCGAGACAGCTGCCTGAATCCTGCTGGGCTGAGCTTGGTCCCAGGGGAAGCAGAACTTACAAGAATCTGGACACCCCAAGAAAAAGAAATGCAAAAAGTCAAAATGGTTGTCTGAGGAGGCCTTGCAAATGACTGAAAAAAGAAGAGAAGTGAAAGGCAAAGGAGAAAAGGAAAGATAAACCCATTTGAATGCAGAGTTCCAAAGAATAGCAAGGAGAGATAAGAAAGACTTCCTAAGTGATCAATACAAAGAAATAGAGGAAAACAATAGAATGGGAAAGACTAGAGATCTCTTCAGGAAAATTAGAGATACCAAGGAAACATTTCATGCAAAGATGGGCACAATAAAGGACAGAAATGGTATGGACCTAACAGAAGCAGAAGATATTAAAAAGAGGTAGTAAGAATACACAGAAGAACTGTAAGAT
>NW_011494875.1:4049242-4051779 GCF_000754665.1 Bison bison bison | reverse complement strand
GAGTTCCAAAGAATAGCAAGGAGAGATAAGAAAGACTTCCTAAGTGATCAATACAAAGAAATAGAGGAAAACAATAGAATGGGAAAGACTAGAGATCTCTTCAGGAAAATTAGAGATACCAAGGAAACATTTCATGCAAAGATGGGCACAATAAAGGACAGAAATGGTATGGACCTAACAGAAGCAGAAGATATTAAAAAGAGGTAGTAAGAATACACAGAAGAACTGTACAAAAAAGATCTTCATGACCCAGATAACCATGATGGTATGATCACTCATCTGGAGCCAAAGTCAAGTGAGCCTTAGGAAGCTTCACTACAAGCAAAGCTAGTGGAGGTGATGGAATTCCAGCTGAGATACTTCAAGTCCTAAAAGATGATGCTGTTAAAGTGCTGCACTCAATATGCTGGCAAATTAGGAAAACTCAGCAGTGGTCACAGGACTAGAAAAGGTCAGTTTTCATTCCAAACCCAAGAAAGGCAATGCCAGAGAATGTTCAAATTATTGCACAATTGCACTCATCTCACATGCTAGCAAAGTAATCCTCAAAATTCTCCAAGCTAAGTTTCAACAGTATGGGAACCGAGATCTTTCAGATGTCCTAAATTGCCAACATTTCAGAGATCAAATTGCCAACATCTGCTGGATCATCGAAAAAGCAAGAGAGTTCCAGAAAAACATCTATTTCTGCTTTATTGACTACACCAAAGCCTTTGACTGTGTGGATTACAACAAACTGTGGAAAATTCTTTAAGAAATGGGAGTACCAGACCACCTTACCTGCCTCCTGAGAAATCTGTATGCAGGTCAAGAGGCAACAAACAGTTAGAACCTGACATGGAACAACAGACTGGTTCCAAATTGGGAAAGGCTGTATATTGTAATCCTTATTTAACCTATATGAGCCACCAGGGAAGCCCTAATATGCAGATTGCTGCTGCTGCTGCTAAGTCACTTCAGTCGTGTCCAACTCTGTGTGACCCCATAGACGGCAGCCCACCAGGCTTCCCCGTCCCTGGGATTCTCCAGGCAAGAACACTGGAGTGGGTTGCCATTTCCTTCTCCAATGCATGAAAGTGAAAAGTGAAAGTCAAGTCGCCCAGTCGTGTCCGACTCTAGCAATCCCATGGACTGCAGCCTACCAGGCTCCTCCATCCATGGGATTTTCCAGGCAAAAGTACTGGAGTGGGGTGCCATTGCCTTCTCCGAATATGCAGATTACATCATGTGAAATGCTGGGTTGGATGAAGCACAAGCCGGAATCAAGATTGCCAGGTGAAATATCAACAATCTCAGGTATGCAGATGACACCACCCTTATGGCAGAAAACAAAGAGGAACTAAAGAGCCTACCAATGAAAGTGAAACAGGAGAGTGTAAAAGCTGGCTTAAAACTCAACATTTAAAGAATTAAGATCATAGCATCCGGTCCTATCACTTTATGGCAAATAGATGGGGAAACAGTGGAAAAAGTGAGAGACTATTTTCTTGGGCTCCAAAATCATTGCAGATGGTGACTGCAGCCATGAAATTAAAAGACGTTTGCTCCTCGGAAGAAAAGCTATGACCAACCTAGACAGCATATTAAAAAGCAAAGACATTACTTTGTCAACAAAGCTCTGTAGAGTCAAAATTATGGCTTTTCCAGTAGTCATATATAGATGTGAGAATCACACTACATAGAAAGCAAAGCGCCGAAGAATTGATGCTTTTGAACTGTGGTGTTGGAAAAGACTCTTGAGAGTCCCTTGGACTGCAAGGAGATCCAACCAGTCCATCCTAAAGGAAATCAATCCTGAATATTCACTGGAAGGACTGATGCTGAAGCTGAAGTTCCAATACTTTGACCACCCGATGCAAAGAATTGACATTTGAAAAGACCTTGATGCTAGGAAAGATTGAAGGCAGAAGGTGCCGACAGGGGATGAGATGGTTGGATGGCCATCACCAACTCAATGGACATGAGTTTTAGTAAACTCCGGGAATTAGTCATGGACAGGGAAGCCTTACGTGCTGCAGTCCACGAGGTCACAGAGTCGGGACACAAGTGGGTGACTGAACTGAACTGGGCCCTATATCACACAAGACTAGGGCACACTGGGTCAGCCGGCAGGAAGGCCTGCTCATCAAAGATTCAGTGACAGCTGCCGCATTTTCTAAATATGACGTAAGGGGAAGACTGCTGCACCCAGAATTAAGGTATTTGGGTTGCTTATCCTACAATTAAAAGTAGTCACTTTCAATTGGGTCTGTTTCCTGAATTCCAAAACTGCGTGCCTAGGATTCTGTTCAGGAATACAAGCTTCTAATATCGAACAGGATTCGGTAGACTTGCAGGGCAGAAGTCACGTGGAGTCCAGCTGGAACCACCCCCCCGCCGCAAGCTGAACGCGCGGAACCCAGCGAGTTCTGACTCCAGACCACACCCTCCTGCCACGTCCCTTCCGGGGAGGAGGGCGAGTGACGGTGGGAGCTCAGCGTGCGCGCCCCCGGCAGGCTCGGCGCGCGCGTCTCCGCCCGACTTGCCACAGATCCAGT
>NW_011494875.1:4020681-4048800 GCF_000754665.1 Bison bison bison | reverse complement strand
GGCAAATGGCGCCTCAGACCCCGCGGGCCGACCCCTCGGTGCCACCCGGGCTCGCGGGTCTGTGGGTGAGGGTAGGTGGGGAGAAGCCAGAGTTAAACTTAGGAAGCCCTAAGATCCTCGAAAACCCGGCTTCTCTTCCCTTTTGCAGATTAGAAACTTGCTTTGTTTGGGAACAGACGGGTGAAAGTAATGCTGAGAGGCATCGCAGACTGTCTCCACGGGATGAGTGAAGTTGGTAACTTTTCCATTCATGGAAGTGAGAGGATCTTAGTCTTAGCCTCAGTCCTCGTTTAAGAGGAATATCCTGATTTTATAGGTCTGAGGGATATGACCATTTCCAAGTTGTTTGTGTCCTGTCTCGTGGAAGTGCATTGCTGGGAAGGTAGCATAGCGTGCACGTTGAATTCAAAGTAATCTCCTTTGAGCGCGTTTTTTTACGCGTGTATTTAGAGAATAGAGCCAGAACAGCGTTTTGTTTATCATGGTTTTAGTACTCCATTCCCCGCTCTCCCTGTGTCTTGTTTTTCTTTCTGAGCCATGTCGTAAGTCTTGGATAAAAGATGCTTGGGAAGGAATTGACCTTTTATTCCATAATTACTTTGTTGACTCGGATCCAAGATGAAGTTATTTATGGGCATTCTGGTATCAGTGTAGATTAACTTAAAACTTTACATACAAAACCCCAAGCTTTCTAAGCTTTTAATTTCTGTTTGCTACATTTCAATCCATTTTTGTGTCCTTTAGAGTCCTAGAAATTCTATTAACAGATTTTGTATTTCCTCATATTTTTTAAGCTTTTCCAGAGTTGTTGACGGCCAAGAGGGAAGAGAGTAGCATAAAATGTAAGATGAGGGTTTTCCTAAGGGATCAGGTTTTCAGTTTACAGTTTTCGCTGAATCATGTTCTTTATGCTTAGTCACTGTTTCTTACTACAGAAGTTTAATCGGGGATAACATGTTTTGCTAACTTTTTAAGTTGCTAATTTGTTTTTATTTGGTATTTTAATGCGGTGACATAGCTCTTTTGTGTATGTGTGATTCTGGAATTGTTAGTGGGTGGAGTTTTGAGAGTGTTATCAGAGAACTGAAGTTTCCGATATAGGCAAACTTTTATGCATTCCAAGTGTACTAGGTATTTAATTTCAATCCAGTACTTTTGTATGGCTAGCATTGGAGACTTTTTTTTTTTTTTAATAAACAAAATGTCCTAATATGCTATTAAAGAAAAATAGTACATATTTTGGGATACTGTATATAGTTAGAGAGGTGCTTTAAGGTCACCAAAATAGGTCTTGTTTCATGTGTGTTTACTATTTGATAGGCTGTGTTACTAAAATGTGGCTTTTAATGGCATAAGCCTTATGCTATTTGGGGTGGTTTTGGTAACTCTTGTAACTAAGTTACCATGACTGCTTGTTTCATTAAAAGAAGTTAGCACATGCTTTGGAATGACATGGTATTTGTAGAATTTATTAATGTTCAAGTCTTCAGTCAAAAGGCTATAAAATATTATTTAATTTCAAATTTATTTTTGATGAAATAAGTGAGATTGGCTTTGGACTAGTGGTTTTTACACTATAGGTAGCTCAATAGTTAAATACAAGATAAGCATGCCTCAATTACAACCCAGTCTTTGGAAATCTTTTTCCAAAAAGGTTTGTCTTTTTTTTTTAAGAGTGGGTAATGTTAGCATTAGATCCTCATATGATTGTTTTTAATAAACTTTATAAGTATAAATGCCCTGATATAGAAATATATATATATAGATAAAGTTTTGTGCATGTGTGTGTGTCTGTTGTGTAAAGTGATCTGTCTTCTGAGCAATACTTGTTTGTGTCGTACTGGACACGCTAATAATTATAACCAACCTTTGTAGAGTACAAGGTGGTTTTCACAGTAGAGTAATTACATCACGGTCACAAAGCTGAGTTCTTGGAAGCCCATTCCCCTGTTCCATGCTGCCCGTTGTAATAAGTTGAGTTCCACCATTCTGGTGGATTATTTTTATCTGAGTATCAACTCAAATAGGTTCTGGTATGAATATTAAATATTAATATTTGTTATTTTAATTTCTGATATGTCTATAGTAATTTCTTTTGTTTATTTAGTGGAGAACAATTTCAAGTAGTTAGGATTTTCACTTTGAGATGTTACCTATATGTTACCTATGACCGTATTTAGAAATGCAAGATTTATGTTTTGATTATATCATAACTGGAAGGGTAAAAACTTGAAAACAAAATTCCACATAATTAGGTCATCATTCTATTAAAAAAAAAAAGGCAGAACCAAAATTTAATAAAAGAATGTATACAGTGTAACCAGTTTAGCCATTTTGAACTCATCAGTAGGCCAGGTAGTTTGAGATGGGAGTTTAATGATCTTGGATTTTTCAGTCTTAGCTAGTCATCCCAGCCCCCCTTTTTATACCAATAAAGTAAAATATCCAATTGAGGTTATATTTTTATTATGGCCTTTCAAACTGAGTGCACCTATCAGTAAATCAGCAGCAGTGTTTGTATTTATTGTGCAGTAGCACCTCTGACTATGCAGTAAGCATGGGACTTGCTCTGGAGGAGTTAAAACTGATTGCTAAATATGAAATTTCAGTCATAGACTTACTGGTTAACTAATGAGCCAGTCTGTCTGTCTGTAGTTCCATTTCAGCCTTTCAGTGAAGCAACATTTTATTGTCTCAGTGGAATTTTTTTTTAATCTAATATCATTCAGTTCAGTCGCTCAGTCATGTCCGACTCTTTGCAATCCCATGGACTGCAGCACGCCAGGCTTCCCTGCCCATCACCAACTCCCAGAGCTTACTCAAACTCATATCCATCGAGTTGGTGATGCCATCCAACCGTCTCATCCTCTGTCATTCCCTTCTCCTCCTACCTTCAGTCTTGCCCAGCATGAGAGTCTTTTCCAATGAGTCAGTTCTTCACATCACGTGGCCAAAGTATTGGAACTTCAGCCTCAGACCTTCCAATGAATATTCAGGACTGCTTTCCTTTAGGATGGACTGGGCTGATCTCCTTGCAGTCCAAGGGACTCTCAAGAGTCTTCTCCAACACCACAGTTCAAAAACATCAGTTCTTTGGTACTCAGCTTTCTTTACGGTCCAACTCTCGCATCCATACATGACTACTGGGAAAACCATAGCTTTAATATACGGACCTTTGTCAGTAAAGGTCTAATATCATATTGTAATATTAAGGAAGTAGACTTATGACACTTCCTTTCCTCACCCTCTGCGTACTTAGTCACCTGCACACATGTGGAGACCTTGATTTCTGCTTTTCTTTTTGAATTGCATCCCTCTATAGTCAGTAAACTAACCAGACTGCAGGATTCATTAAAAAGTTAAAGAAAATATACAGTTAAACATTTCCTTCTGTGCCTTTTGTTATTATTTTTTTAAACAATGGAAGATTGAAATTAATTTTCTTTATTTTTCCCTTTGATTTGCTTTTTTTGATGGACAGTTTAGCTTATTCCACGTATAATGCCTGGAACATATGCCCTAGATGCTCAGTAAATATTTGAATACTTTTGACACTTTGTAGAAGGTACAATGAAGTAATTTTTGATTTTGACTCAATCTGGTTGACTAATAATAGATTTATAAAGTATGTTTTTATGATGTATGTAGCTTTCCATGGATCAAGAATTGTTTTGGAATCCATTTGGTTATTTCTTGTACTATAATAATTTCACTCATATTAATAAACGAGGCTCTAATTAAGGCACAATCTTGAATACAAGGAACACTGGAGATCCCCTGGAGAAGGAAATGGAAACTCACTCCAGAATTCTTGCCTGGGAAATCCCATGGACAGAGGAGCGTGGCAGACTACAGTCCATGGGGTCATGAAAGAGTCAGGCATGACTTAGTGACTAAACAGCAAGAGCAACATGACTGGTATTACCAAGGAAAAATGCTGTGTGTGATGAACACATGAGTATATGGAATCTGTGTCTTACCTTGCCTTTGCGTTTGTGGAAAAGTACCATTTAAGCTGATAAAGATTTGAGACAACAGGAAGGGGGGAGGAGAGAGAGAGAGTATGTGTGTGTGTGTCCGTATCTGTGTCTGTCTGTCTTTGAGTCAGAGGCAGACCTTAAGATCAGCCTGAGGCAGCAAGTTGTGTTGAATATTTGGATGACTTGATTTAGCATATTTTAAAATCAAGTTAATTTGCAGTTCTTTATTTATCTACGTATTGTAATGAATTTGGAAAAATAATTCTTTTTTGAAGGCAATATCTTTATGTCTAGAAATAGCCTTAAATAACAAGATCTCATTTCACTGTATGGGCAAATGCCATGTCTTAAAATTGTTTTTATGGATTACTTATCAGCCTCAGATTATGAGTTGGCCTAGAATTTCTGTTGGAGAAAATTGAAACTATTGTAAAGCATTTAATCATTTACAATATTTTGCAGTCTAATGAAACTTTTTCCAGTCATTCAACTTTAAGTGTAAATAGATATGTTATTTGGAAGATTAAGATTCTGGTTTAGAGTTTTTTTAAAAAACTTAATATTGGGGAGTTTTAAATTAAGCTCATCTTGAGCTTGAAGCTCAGTTGTAACAATATGTTTTCTGCCGGACCTGCTGTGTCACTGTTCAACTGATAAATCAGGAATCAACATTTTAAACTTGTTTCATAGAATTCCTGAGCGATTGTGAAATACTTTTTGGAGGCATATTTAATTTGATAATAGCGATTTTGAAAGAGGATGGATCTGAAAGTTTTAAATTTTGAAAGAATACCTGAGAATACTCTTTGGGTATTGTCTAGTGCATTCTTAAAAATCTTATTTCTTAATATATTTAATTGTAAAATTGACTTAAACTTGATTGCTTCTTTGTATAACTGTTTTGAGTAAACAGCTCAGTTTACAAACAGTAAATTTGTACTGTTTTGTACATTTATATTGAGCATTACATATGTAAGTTTTTAAAAAAATAATTTAGTAAAACACTAATGTTCAAAGCAAAGTAATGTGCTATTATAATTAGAAAGGACCAAGAAGACTTTCTTGACCACAAGAGTGATTAAGTGCTGGGATAAACTACAAGCAAAGCAAAGTTGTGTAACCTCCATTCCTCAAATAACATCTTAAAATTGCATCACTGGTTACTGAAGTGCTGTCTTATTTTCTTAAACTTTTGTAAGTAAGCATATCTGTTTTTGTCCGTATATATTGATCAGATATAGATTGCAGTCCTAGCTCTGCCACTTACTAGGTAGATGACCTTGGGTAAGTCACTTAGCCCTTCTGTACCTCAGTTTTCTCTGGGCTGTTACAAGGATTAAGTGACATTAACATGGTATATATTAATACCAAGAAGGATAGAGTACCTAGTTAATGTTCCTTTTTCCTTTAGGCCTACTTCAATAAATAATAAATGTTATGGACTTACCGCTGTGGATACTTGTATTTATTATTTTTTTAAACATTTGTCCAAAGGAGGAATAGTGTGGAGGAGTCTATTTATTTTGAACCTTGAGAGCCTTCTACTTCAGCCTTTTAAAGTTGTTGCTGTTATGCATTAACTCAGTTGTTTGTAACAGTTGCTATTTTAAACACATCTGAATTAAGGGATGTTTTGAGATGTGTTCTGTCTGGTGTGGTCATGTGATGTGCATGTAACATAAAGTGTTCCTATTAGTTCTGAGAGCATGGGTCACTTCTGTTGGAACTGCTTGTATTTTTAGGTTTCTCTCTTAGTAACAGTCAAGTTTATAACCTTCAGCATGTGAGATGAACTCAGTCTAGTTGTTGCAAAATAAGAAAGCTGCAGCTGTTTTCACAATCTAATCATTCAGTAAAATTTGTCTTCTTATTAAAGTTTCTCTGCATAAGTTACAGATGTCATCAGTAGCCTGTCATTTGTTCTATTTTGACCCCTTTAGCAGTATATCTTTAATTTATAGGTCATTTCCTTGGCTTTAAATTTCATAGGGATAAACATTCAGAAGTATTCATGATTTGTAACTTTTAAAAACATTTTAAAATGTAGTTTTGTTGATAAATGTGTGCCTTGTTTTCTTCTGTCCCTGGCATCAGTACATACCATAATATCAACTCAGAACTTTGCTGCTTAATCAACAAAAACTCTGTCAAATAGCAAAAAAAAAAAAAAAACTTTGCTATTTGAGTTTGAGGAAAATTAAGTCTGTCCTAGAGACAAAGAAATAGCTATCTGGGGAATAATTATTTTACATTAGCCACCTAGATGCAAGATTTGAATTTATGGAAAAAAATATTGAAAGAGCTAGCAATCTCTTATGCACTGAAGTGAAGAAAATAGGCTAAAAATTGGCTTCTTATCCAGGAAATTATTAATTTGGGGAATTTTGAGGTGAGTTACCTGTGCCATATGCAAGTGGAGGTATATAGTAAGTACGTAGCTGTAGAGATCTGAAGTTTGGACGAGGGATCTGGGCAGGAGGTACAGATAAGTTTTCAGCATATAAATGGCAATTGAAGCTTTTGAGAAATTGAGAGCACCCTGGGAGAATGTATAGATTGAACCAGAAAGAACATGGATCCTTGAAGAAGAGAAATATTTTAGAAGAAAAGATTAAGGAATAACCAGAAATAGGGGGAAAAGC
This sequence comes from Bison bison bison, assembly GCF_000754665.1. Lineage (NCBI taxonomy): Eukaryota > Metazoa > Chordata > Mammalia > Artiodactyla > Bovidae > Bison > Bison bison. The sequence goes on along the minus strand of NW_011494875.1, from coordinate 4,042,178 downwards.
AGGGAAATGTGAGATCATAGAAACTAAAGAAAGATAGTAGTTCGGAAAGGAGGAGGAATTAGTCAACAAAGTGATGTAATGGCTAAAAAGATGAGGTCTGGAAAAAATGCCCTTTGAATTTAGCACTGGGAATCTTGATGCAGCGGTTTTAATGAGTGGTTGTAAAAATAAAGCCATGTTAGAGGGCTGAAGAGTACATGGGACGTTAACAGGCTTTGTTTATTTGTTGCTTTTCTTTTGAAAGCTTGAGTGAATAGGACAAAGTAGTAGCAAAAGCAAGATACTGCTTTATTACTTAGGGTTTAAAGAAGAAATAGTCTTCTAAGTTTTTGCTGCTAATAGGAACAAGCCATTAAAGAAGTTGAAGATTTACAGAAAAGAAGACATTGAATAGGCTTAGTAATTATAATTTAAATCGGTGCATTGTGGCAGTGCTTTCTCTGTGTATGAAACTTTTCTTGATAAAAGCAGGGAAAACCATTAGTTATCTGTAATCCTTTCATGTTATTTTATGGCTGCTATTTCTTTGCTTAAAATCCTCAGTGATTTCTAACTACTTGAAGCCTGAACGCTTTAGAATAACATACAGCACACTTTCCGTGATCTGTCTTATTCCTGTCTGGCCTCATCTCTCACAGGTACTTTGCATGTCACCTGTGAGCCAACAACACTGGGAGACTTGAGGGCCCCTCAGCATGTTTTGCCAGTTTTTGCGTTGTGTATTTGCATATGCTGTTACTTCAGCATTGAATACCCTTCTTCCTTTCTAACCCTACCCTCCTATGCTTAAGACTTCTCATCTTTCAAGACTGCTGTGAATTCTTCTCTACTCTCTTCTCATATTGATTATTTTCTCTGTCGTGTTAATCATATTAAAAAGTGGCATGACTTTACTTTCATCTCTGATCTTGTGCTGTAGCTCCTTGAAAAGTGGCACTGTGTCTCCTAATCTTTATATTGCCATACCAAACACATGGTACATGGCAGTTAAGCAATAAATAAGTGTTGAATAAATGAATGGAAACCATGGCCCTCAGAAGTAAGTGATTTGCCCACTGTCACAGAACTGGAGCTAGAACTTATATTTTTTGGTTAAGTGCCCTCTATGTTTTATTAATAATAAGGCTTACTCTCTTGATTTGTTACAGAATTTCTTAAGGCATATGTAGAAGGAGAGGTCAATAGCTGAAATCTGAATTTATGTATTTAGAAAGAATATAAAGAAAACTTCTAATCAGATTCTAGTTAAGTATTTTCATGAAATTTAGATTATTTTAGGAATATGATGAGGTCTGTGCAATGTGGGGTACATTATAATCAGTTTAATTAAAATGTAAAAAGATACAAGTGTTCTCTGAAATCTCGAAGTTAAATATGTATTAACTTGTTTTTGACATTAATTTATATACTAAACAATGTACTAGAATTTAAGTATTATATTTTGAAACGTTTGGCCTTTTGAGCAGATTGTTATGTGTTATGTAAAAATGAATTTTTGACTTCTTGAGTTGATTTCTTAAGTCGGTTCAAGATAGATCAATTATATGTAACATAAACTCGTTAAATGTTTATTTTATGTATTTCATTCCGTATAAGCCAATATACCTTCATGATTTGATTTTTATTCTTAAAACATTGTTTTAAAAACCAACTGCTTTTTGCCTAACATCTTATTTCTTTTCCATCTCAATAACCAGAGCTGGACTGGCCATCATGGAGGAGGAGCTGCAGCATTCGCACTGCGTTAATTGTGTCAGTAGACGATGTATGACAAGACCAGAGCCTGGGATTTCCTGTGACTTGATTGGTTGTCCATTGGTTTGTGGAGCAGTTTTCCATGCATGTAAGGCTGATGAGCATCGACTTTTATGTCCATTTGAACGAGTGCCTTGCTTAAATAGTGACTTTGGATGTCCATTTACAATGGCTCGAAATAAAGTTGCTGAACATCTAGAAACGTGCCCTGCAAGTGTGGTGTGCTGTACCATGGAATGGAACCGATGGCCAGTTAGTTATGCAGACCGGAAATCATATGAAAATCTAAGCAGAGATGTTGATGAAGTGGCACAATTAGACATGGCCTTGGCCCTTCAAGACCAACGGATGCTCTTAGAATCTCTCAAAGTAGCCACCATGATGTCAAAAGCAACTGATAAAGTGTCAGAACCTAGAGAACAGATCTCAGTTAAACCAAGTGTCTCAGAAATACCACATACTAATGGTTTGGTGTCAGTTGATGAAGAATCTTATGGTGCACTTTATCAAGCTACTGTTGAAACAACCCGAAGTTTGGCTGCTGCTTTAGATATTCTGAATACTGCTACAAGAGACATTGGCATGCTAAGTACGAGTCTTTGTGCTTCCCTAAATGAAATGAATGAAGAGCAAAAAGCCAGAGAAGGCTTACAGAATAGAAACCAGAAAGACCAGGACCATCTTTATGAGGATGAGATGGGAGCAGTAGGTGGAATTGACCATAAGGACACGAGTCAGAATGCCCAGTTGGAGCAAAATGGTTCAAGTGATTTATTATGTGACTTTAATGCCAGTTCTTATGGCACTTCTGCTCTTTGTAATGGCTTTCCTTTGGAAGATATATGTGCACAGGTCATTGAGCAGAACCAGGATTTACATACTGACTCAAAACAAAGTAACTTAACAAATGGAGAATGTGTAGCATCAGGTGGCTCTTCAGAACCTTCTAGTTCACTTTTAGTAGCAGCACAAGTTCGGGAAGTAATACCACCTAATGCTTTGCCTAATGGCACGGTTCAGCATATCCTCATGCCAGATGATGATGAAGACTTGTGTTGGAAAAAAGTAGACTTAGGGGACCTACGGAATGTGGATGTCTTATCTTTCAGTCACCCTCCTTCATTCAAATTTCTTTCGAATTCATGTTGGTCTAAACCAAAGGAAGATAAAGCAGTAGATACATCAGATTTGGAAGTTGCGGAAGATCCAATGGGTCTCCAAGGAATAGATCTGATCACAGCAGCATTACTGTTTTGTCTAGGAGATTCTCCAGGTGGGAGGGGTATATCTGATAGTCGCATGGCTGATGTTTATCATGTTGACTTTGGGACTCAGACTTTTTCACTTCCATCTACCATTTTAGCTACAGATACAATGGTTGGGGAAATAGCTTCAGCTTCAGCTTGCGATCATGCCAACCCACAGCTTTCAAATCCAAGCCCTTTTCAGACACTGGGGCTGGACTTAGTATTGGAATGTGTCGCTAGGTACCAGCCCAAGCAGCGTCCAATGTTTACATTTGTTTGTGGACAATTATTTAGAAGAAAAGAATTTTCATCACATTTTAAGAACGTGCATGGTGACATTCATGCTGGACTCAATGGCTGGATGGAACAGAGGTGTCCTTTAGCATATTATGGTTGTACCTATTCACAGCGTAGATTTTGTCCATCAACACAAGGAGCAAAGATTATACATGACCACCATTTGCGGTCATTTGGAGTTCAGCCGTCTGTATCTACAGTGTTAGTAGAGCCTGCTAGAAACTGTGTGCTGGGTTTACATAGTGACCATCTAAGTAGTCTTCCTTTTGAAGTCCTGCAACATATTGCAGGATTTCTCGATGGCTTCAGCTTATGCCAGCTCTCATGTGTATCCAAGTTAATGAGGGATGTGTGTGGCAGTCTTCTCCAGTCTCGTGGAATGGTCATACTTCAGTGGGGGAAAAAGAAGTATCCAGAAGGAAATTCGTCATGGCAGATAAAAGAAAAGGTTGGTGTCATTTAATTGTATCAACCCCATATTTGACATATAATAGGCACTTAATAATGTTGTTGCTGTGAAATTGATCATCCTTGTTGTGAAATTGCATGCATGCATGCTAAGTTGCTTTAGTCATGTCCATCTCTTTGTGACCCTATGGACTGTAGCCCGCCAGGCTCCTCTGTCCATGGGATTCTTCAGGCAAGAGTACTGGAGTGGGTTGCTGTGCCCTCCTCCAGGGGATCTTCCGACCCAGGGATCAAACCTGTGTCTCTTAATGTTTCCTGCACTGACACGCAGGTTCTTTACCACTAACGCCACCTGGGAAACCCATTGTGAAATTGACCATCCTTAAAAATAATTCAGTATGATGACAAACTTTTTTATAAAGATAATTAATAAAAATGTGAATACATTGTTAGAATTGTTAGTCATAATCACATATTTACTGCAGACATCCTAGAACTAGATTCTAATGTCATATGACAGAGGCCACTTGTAGTTCTTCAGTTGAGGGGTTCTGTTCCTACTTCTTCTGAAACAACTCCCTTTGCTTGAGTCCATATTAACCACCTTCTTTCTAATTTGGGCTCCATCTGAAACATTTGCACTGTAGGATGATGGAGGAATCAAGGAGAAGGTTTCTTTTTAATTGCTTGCAGTTGGCAGCTTCTGTACATTCTTAGCCCTTTCTTTCTTAGAACTTGGTTGTTACAAGTAAAACTTAAACAAGGAGACATGAAAAAAAAGTCTCCTACTAGCAGGTGACCAGTGGAGTATTTGGGGTATGTTGTTCAGTCCCTAAGTTGCATCTGACACATTGCAGCCCCATAGACTGCAGCAGGCCAGGCTTCCCTGTCCTTCACTATCTCCCAGAGTTTGCCCAAATTCATGTCCATTGAGTCTGTGATGCCATCCAACCATCTCATCCTCTGCTGCCCACTTCTCCTTTTGCCTTCAGTCTTTCCCAGCATCAGGATCTTTTCCAGTGAGTTGTCTCTTCACATCAAGTGGCCAAAGTATTGGGGCTTTGGCATCAGTCCTTCCAATGAGTATTCAGGGTTGATTTCCTTTAGGATTGACTAATTAGGTCTTCTTACAGTCAAAGGGACTCTCAAAAATCTTCTTCTGTATCACCACAGTTTGACAGTGTCAATTTGGGATATAGAAAACAAAATGGATGGATGTGGAGATGGCTTGCAGTGAAATAAAGGCAGTAGGATTTGGTGGTGGTGGTGGGGACTGTGGGTTTAGCACGGAACAAGGGTGTGTTGAAGATTGGAAGCTTGACCAGGAGATTTGGGCAGGTCTGGGAACAAAGCCTAGCTCCACCATTTTCCTTGTGTGATATCTTATTTTTGCCAGCTTCTGTTTGAGGCACTATCCAGTAGAAACTAGAAGGCATTACAACTGTCTTTGATTGAAAGTGTTTTTTCATTTTAGAGCATTTATAAAATGAAACTTTGATTTCATAAAGTACAAAAAACTTTAATAACCTTCATATTGGTTGAACAGGGGTCATATTTCTGGGTACTTTGTTTTTACCACCCTTAGGTTTTCTCTTATTTTTACTCATTGCTCCAGTTTTGTTTTGTTTTTTTTCATTGCTCCAGTTTTTGAGAATTTTGCATCTGCTTCTGTGCTCTCCTGAAACTTTGACCAGTAAATGAGCACATTAATTATTTTATGTAGAAAATTTCATAGTTGCTGTGTATATGTGAGCATGTGTTTGTCTTCATTTACTACATGATTTGGTGTATTGCTGCCATTGGGCTGGGACACTCAGAGCATGGTCCCTTTTTGTCCTTGCCCACTAGTATTGATCTATGAGGTGAAATATTTTCTGGGGATTCTGTCACTACAGAAAATGTCATCTACTCGTGGAGTTTAAATTGCCATCATTTATACAAATTGCTTACATGTGTATATCCCTGGCCATCTTCTCCTCTGAATTCCAGGTCATTATATATAGGCACCTACTGGACATCTCCATTTGATTATCTTCAGTAAACTCAGCTTATCCAGCCTACTCCATTTCTCTACCCCTCTTAATCTCAGAAAGTTGCATTAGCATCTCTTAAGTGGCCTAAACTAGGAATTTGGGAGTTAAGGTTAGCCCCTTTCCCCCCTTTATTCCCTTCTCCTGGTATTCACACAGTCCTGCTGTCCCCCTTCTTCACGCCCCTCAGGTTCACTTCCCTTTTCTACTGCTGTTTCCCTGATTGGTCCTGCCTGCCGCTCTCTTCTGGGTTACTATAGCAGCCACTTCCTTACTGGGCTTCTGTTTCCAACTGAGTCCCTCTCCAACATATTGCCTGTAGAAGACGTAGAGTGGTAAATAATTTCTTGAATACAGTTCTTACGCTGTAGTGCTTAAACCCTTTTAAAATGTCTGTCCATTGCCCTGGGTTAGGGCCAGATTCCTTAATGAAACATTTAAGAGTTTTCATAATTTTGTCCTTACTTGCCTCTTCAGTTTCCATTCCAGCCATGGAATTTACTAGTAGTTGTTGAATGTTTTCTTCTTGCCTTAAGGTGTTTGAGTACACTGTCCCTGAAACGTCCGTTTGAATGCTTGAAATGTGTAGACAGTGTGCACTTTTATTAGTTTATTTAATCTACTGTCCCTATTTATGGATTAAAAAAAACTGGTTAAGTAACTTGTCCTTGGATTCAGACCTGGGAACCTGTTTCTGGAGCTTGTGATCGTCATCTCCTTGGTATATCCTGCTTATTCTTCAGACCTTATCTTGTCGAGAAAGCCTTCTCCAAAAGTTCTTAGGTGCATTTTTTCCCAGAAATGCATTCTATAATGATATGGAATTAAGAACTGTTCATTTTACAAAAAGTTCTATAAAAATTTCCAAAAACATTGAAGTACGTGTATTCGTCAGTATTACTAAATGCCTTTACTATTTATAAATAGTGAAGAGAAAGGTTCCTCTGCACAGTATCCTAGAGTGTTTTTTAGTATACTTCATATGGTGTAATGGACATATTTTTGGAGAAAAAACACTTGTATTATCAATATCTCCTATATACATAGTCCTTTGGGTAGGATGAAAATCTAGTACAGTATATGTTATTTTAGGAAGTGACTCTAAATGTTCTATAGAAATTAAAACTTGCTTAATAAGCTAGGTTGGATATGATTTTTTAATGCTAAGTTTTTTTCTTTTTTGTTATTAGATTTCTTAAAGTCATAATGTCATAGAAGTTATCTTATAAATATTTAATAAAAAGATTTGTATCAAAACGAATTTCGTAGCAAGCCACCTGAAACTTATTTCTCATAACAGAAATGAATGTAGTTCGAGCAAGAAATATGTTTTAATTCTTATAAATTGGCTGGTTTAAATCTGAAGTAGAATTTTGTTCTAGGTATGGCGATTCAGTACTGCATTTTGTTCTGTCGATGAATGGAAGTTTGCTGATATCCTGAGCATGGCTGACCACCTGAAGAAGTGCAGTTACAACATTGTAGAGAAGCGGGAGGAAGCGATCCCACTGCCGTGTATGTGCGTGACACGAGAACTCACTAAAGAAGGACGTTCACTTCGCTCAGTTTTAAAACCTGTACTTTAAAAAGTCAAATTCCACTTGCACATACATGCAAGCTCCTAGTATAATTTCTTTGTAATATGTGACACCTTATTAATGTATTAAAGATTACAACTAGCTAAATTTATTGTCACTATGTATATAATGTTTTGAAGTGACATATATTTTTATAAAGTACTGATTAGTTGGGAAAAAGTTGCCTTAATATTTGAAATGTGTGAATTTTTTGGAACTTGCTGGACAGGGTGATTTAATTTTTGGCTACATAATTTTCAGAATTAGTATTTTTAATGGTGTGCATATTTTGGTTCTTACATTTGTTGCTTCTTAAACTAACAAGATCCTGACCAAACAATTTACTCCTCATTTTCTGTGGGTTACAACCCATGCATTCAAAAAGCAAAACTTTGATTCTGATTTTTACATCATAGGCTCTTCAGATAAAACATTCAGTTGCTTAAGCACTGCATAAAAACATTATAAAATTTTTATTTTCTAGTGTTCCCGTTACATAATTGTTGATATGGAAATGATCTGTAATGTAAACATAATATTTAAATCGTGAATGATGTTGATAATGCCATTTATCGTGTTTTAAAAATAATCCACAAAAATATTGTCTCCTTTTGTATTTACACCTCTCATACAGAGAGTTACCATTTGCACCTTTTTTTGATTAGATGCCACATCCAAAGACTCATAGCAATATGTTACATGACAGGTTAAAGCAAAATCAAACCCAAAAAAAGCCTGTGAATTTAATTTGAAATTGTATATATTTGCTAGGAATTTGATATTTGGAGAGAAGAAAATACAGTCGACCCTTCATATCTGGATATCCATGGATTCAATCAAAGGATGGAAAATGTTTGGAAAAAAAAAATTCCATGAAATTCCAAAAAACACAACTTGAATTTGCCACTCATCTTCAACTATTTACATAGCACTTACATTATATTTGGGCTTTCCTGGTGGCTCAGACGGTAAAGTATCTGCCTGCAATGCAGGAGACATGGTTTGATCCATGGATCAGGAAGATCCCCTGGAGAAGGAAATGGCCACCCACTCCAGTATTCCTGTCTGAAGAATTCCATGGACAGAGGAGCCTGGCAAGCTACAGTACATGGGGTCGCAAAGAGTCAGACATGACTGAACAACTAACATTACACTACTACTACATTATATTTACAATTATTTACATGGTGTTTTCATTACATTCAGTTCAGTCGCTCAGTCTTGTCTAATTCTATGCGACCCTATAGACTGCAACGTGTGCCAGGCTTCCTGTCCATCACCAACTCCTGGAGCTTGCTAAAACTCATGTTCATCGAGTCGGTGATGCCATCTAACCATTTCATGCTCTGTCATCCCCTTCTCCTGCCTTCAGTCTTTGCATTAGGTACTATTAATAGTTTAGAGATGATATAAAGTGTATGGGAGGTGTGCATGGGTTATGTGCAGATACTGTGCCATTTTATATGAAGCAGTTGAACATCTGTGAATTTTGGTACTGCAGGGAGTCCTGGAACCAATCTTCTGCAGACACTGAGGGACAACTGACTGTATGCCCCATTTTAAGTTTGAGTTGGGCATGTTCTGTGAATAAATTTCAGATATTCACAGTGCAAAGGGCTTAACCTTTTTCAGAAGTGTTTAAAATTTTTGCCTTTTGGTGTTTATAAAAATCACAATTACGTTGTTTTAAGACATGTAAAAATGTGCCATTTGCTGTCCTTTTAAGGTGACAATCATGAACTGCAGAGAAGCCTGTCTTGGTTGACAATCTCTTTAAAACATTTCCAGGTTAATATTCCATACACTTCTCTACCAAAAAAGTTAAGAATTGCACCTTTATGTAAAAATCAAAATTTAACAGAAATATCTTCAAGGACCTGTTCTTGAGGTATTTGATTATAGTTTTCAAATCGATTTATGCTATCATTAACCTGATATGGTCAGTTTAAAAAATGAATATATCAGTATTAAGAAATAAATGGCAAAGATGGGGACATGTACTTAAATAATTTAGGTAACTTCTGGCATTTGGTAGTCTGAAATAGTTACAAATTACATTGTTATATATAAAATTTCAAAACTCTGTTTTGTCTTCTCTTCCTACTTTTGTCCCTAAGAGTGCTCTATTGTTAACTAGATTTTTGATTCCCATATATGGCATTCGGGCTGGGAAGAGGCATTCTTTGGGCATTACAGAAGAATTCTGAATTGCTTAAAACCTGATTTGGTTGGATCAAGTCCTTATTACAGTTGAAAAATACAGCATTGAAGACTAATCAGTTGTTTTGCCTCACCTGTCATTTTAATTAGTAGAATACTTATTTCTCAGTACTTAAACTATCATTTTGAACTGTGAGATTTGAATTACATAAACAGTCTATTTCTGTGAAAAAGTCAGAAGTAAGATATCAAATACTGTAAAATATAATTCTGCCTCTTGAAGTTTTGCTGAAGAATATGTCTGGTTAGGATAGCACAAACATTAACTTTTTGTTTTATGGTTGTGCTTTTTAAAAATCCTTGTTCGTTTAAGTTTAGACTCCTTATTTTCACACTAGATCCAGAGATATTTACCATTTTTCACCTTTTATTTTCTTTTACACATCTTTGGCTGTTTTCTTTTTGTTTGTTATGCCACCATATTATTTTGTTAAAATGTTTTCTTTGTGTAGTATTTGTTCAAGTTCTAATAAAATTAATATTTTCCTTTATATGGCTCAGTAACTTGAAAAAAACCTACATTTAAAATATTCATCCTTGTTTGACAAAGTTGAGACACAGTCATACTGTTTCTATAGTGCGGTTTTCTGCATGTTATAGGAGTTGCTTGATGATTATCATTGCACACCCATGTTTTACTGGTGAACATTATTACTATTTTTATTTAATACGGAAAACTCAATAGTTAGCTTTCTCTGCCCCTTCAGTGTCTTCTTTAAAGTAGCCCCACCTGGGGCTGTTGAATGGCTGAAGAGTTTCTGGCAATAGTATTTTTCTAAAACTTGTAGTGGGAACAATCTGTCTAGCCTTTTAAGCATGAAAAGGTTTGTGTGTTGGCCAAGTATGTTGTCATTTGAGGTCTTTATTGATTCCTTAGTCTTTGCTAGCCAGCAAGATAAAGGCAAGTATTAGGAAGGAAGGAAATACCTGAATTCACTTTTCTCCTCTGCCTTCATCCCCAGAACTGCCTATTAGCTTAATCTCAACCTTTCTTTTCCCCCTTCTCCCTCCGTCCTTGCCTCTTTCTCTCTCTCCCTCTCTTTCCCCCCTCTCTGTCCCTCTTTCCTTCTCTCTCCCTCACTCTAGCTTCTGAGGTTCACAGATCACTTAAGAGTAGTGTTTCCCAAAGTATGGTCCCTTGACCATCAGCATCACCTGGGAATTTGTTCAAAATGCAGATTTTTGGACCTTTTCACAGACTTACAGCATCTGAAATTCTGTGGTGGGAACCAGTAGTCTTTTAACAAAGGCCTCCCCAGAGGATCTGATGCATGGTAACGTGAGAATTTAGAGGAAAGCCTGGGACATGCCCAGTTTTCTCGTGAGTAATACGTTGTTAGAACAGATATATGTGTGTATGTACCTACATGTATAGTCCCAAAATTAAGAGTAATAGTAATTTATTAGTATTACTTAAGTGATTAAATGTAATGATATATGTTGTCTTGATCTTACAGCCATATGACAAATATTAATACATTGGGTACCATGATTGTTGGACATTTTTTAAAAAGCTAGTATTTACTAGTATTTTAAATTTACTTATTACTAGTGTTTCACTAGTGTTTCTTCTGGTCGAAGTAAATTGCAGATTGTTTATTAGCACTAACAGTTAGCTTATCGTCATTCATTCTCTTGTTTAGTGATTGTAGACTCGTGAACATATTAGATTTCTAGGATAAATGGGGTAGATATAAAAAGATACTGGATTAAATTTGAAAAGAATTCTGTAGTAATTCTTTCAGTGCTGTCAATAAGAGGTATTAAAGGTTGGGTTTCTGATTTATCAGTAATACTGACTCTCTTGGTCTTTGACCCTGTGCTACATGTCCCAAGAATATTGTTACTATTATTAACTATCCTTTAACATTGAAGATTGGGATCCTTGCAGATTTGGTAGTTTATTCAACAACACTGCTAATAGATTTTTAATTTCTGGCAATTTGTATGTAGGTGTTGGTGTTTAGAAGCAAAACATGATTTCATGTTTTGCATCCCAGTCTAAAAAGACAGTTTATTTTTTAAATTTTCTAAGGGATAGTTTTGGAAACATTAAAAAATATATCATGCATGACACATCACACTGGAAAGTGATTAATTGGAACCTGTAGACGTGAGTGTTAAGAATTACAGTAGAAAGAAATCCCTCATTCTTTCAAAAGGCTGGACAGAGCCTTCTGATGGAAATAATTTCTCTGATGTGTATTTAGCTGGTTAACTAAATGTAGCTCTTTGCAGTTTTGACAAGCCTGTGAGGTCTTGGAAGCAAGAATGTGTAAGTCATGCCTTTAATCAGTTTATCAGTGACTCATCCATTGTGGTTAAAGTAATTCAGTGATATTTTTAAGAATTTGATACAAATCTGATTTCTGAACAAAAAAGTATAAGGTGTACAAAGTAAAGGCCAACTAGTAAAGTCCTTTTTAAGTAAAATAAAGGAAGAGGAAGAACAGTTTCCTTTAAAGTCATCTTTTACACTGTTTTTCCTTGATTTAAAAGCACTAAGTTCAAAAGGTAAGACCTTTCTTTTAAGTTAGCATTGTATGGATGAAAAAACCTAGGTACTGATGAGTGTATTAGAGTGAGAGCAGTGTGTTCTGACACAGTTGTTTACAAATGCATAAAGAGAAGGGACATTCAGATGTAGGGACATTATTTTGGAAAATATTGTTGCATAGAATATTTGATTCCTAACAAGTGTTTTAGAATGAGTTATTGGGTAATACCAAAAGGAAACAAAGTATTAATAGAAATCAAGTGCAGAATGCTGCTCTGAAAATCCTTTGCAAAAATATAGTCTTTTGCTGAGTTTTCAGGAGTATTTTGCTGCATCTGTGATTTGTAAAATTCTGTAAATGTATTGTTTATACATATATTTATTTGTATATGAAATCTCCATAAATCGGCCAAGTATATTTTAATAAACAACATGTTGAGATATACTAATGGAGATACATCTTGAAGTGCTGTTTTACCTTAGGACATTTCAAAACTGACGTTTTGTATTCAGAATGTTCGACATTCCAATGTGTTATGTGGGGAGTGATTTTAAATTAATTTAATAAACTACGTAGAAACGAGTTACATACAAGGATGATGCATGAACATGCTCTGTAGAAATACAATAAAATTCATTGATGAATCTCCTATTTTATAATTTTTTATTTTTGACATGCTGTACTGAAGCATCTTATTTACTATGAAGAAAAGCATTTTCTGAAGCAAACTGACAGCAGAAGTAATGGAAATCTGTTTCTTTTTCACTAACACCAGTAGAATTTTAAGCATCCCCCAATCGTATTATTAACCTGTTTGCTTGTAAATATGATAAGAAATGATCCTCCAGTACCTGAGTTGTAGTAGTGGTGTTTAATTGTTTGTTTGAAAGAAAGAAAACTGCATTTCTGTTGAACTCTTTTAAGACTAACTGACTAACCAGGTCAAATTGTCCTTTCTCAGTAAAAGCAAATTTATCAGGTTTAATTTTTCCCTTTTTCTAATATAAATTATTAGAATTTTTTACTCAGATCTTCAAACAGGTAAATAGGTAGATATATGTGTTGTTTCATCCTTGTGGTGGAGGAACTGACTAGAGTTAGATAGCTTTCTATACCCCTTCCAGTCAGAGAGTAACACTATTAAATTATTATTCAGTGGTCTAATACAAGAACAGGAGCAATAATTTGTTCTCGTTCAAAAGATTAAAGTTGAAAAAAGAAGATCCTGCCTTTTGTTGTCCTAGATTTTTTTTTTGCATTGAAGTCTTCCTTTCCGTATTAATTGCCATTGTTTCTTGTTTTATCCTATGACTTCAATTTTCTGATCAGGTGATCAAAAAACCCAGATTAAGCACACAGAGTTTTCAGAAACTTTTGCTGATCAGCCTATGTTTTGTCACTTGGTCAAGAAAGTTCAGATTTGATAAAGTAACTTAGTTTTTTTTAAAGTCTTCTTTTAAAGCTCACAAGTTTGTAGGGTTGAAGAATTATCAGTATTCAAGTTTCATCACATTATTTGATTAAAAGAAGTCAAGTCATAGAAATAGAAACAGTAATGGGTTACTACATCTGTTCAAGAGTAAAATTACCCAGTGAATATTTAATTATGTCAACTGGATGTCTTTTATATCAACCAATAACTTTAAAAAGCTGTTAACCAATTAGAGATTTGAAATGAATAGTTTTGATTGCCTACAACATTCCAGTAGTCTATGATTAAAAACTCTGACATATACGTTGTTTTAAATGATTACTAAATCAGTGGATATGAATTCTAAAGACTTTTATGCTGCATTTAAAGTGTTGAAGATGTATTCATCAGAGCAGTGTTTAAGCACCGATCAATCCTGAAAACTTGAATTGCATTCTGAGAGGTAATTGCACTGACTTGTTAACTTACCTCAGATGTCATTTAGTTTCCAAAGTATCTTCTTTTCTTTCTGATTGACATAGTTTTCTTTATTTTAATTGCAAAAGGGTATGGTATTTCTTGAAAAACATGCTAAGCGAAAGAAGCTATACACAAAAGGCCCCATGTTGTAGGATTCAATTCCATTTATATGAAATAATCCAGAATAGGCAATTCCATTGAGAGAAATAAGATTAAGGGTTGTGCAGAGGGAATAGTAGGAAGTGACTGTCTGATTGGGTACTGGTTTCCTTTCAATAGTGAAAATATTCTAGGACAAAACATTGTGGATCACACAATGCTGTGAATGTACTGAATGCTACTAAATTGTTCATTTTTAAATGGTAAATTTATGTGTATTTTACCCCAGTGTTTTTAAAAAGAGGGAGTGTTTGCAAGTCATTACTAAAGCCAAAAAGTAAAGTGTTCTCAAGTGTGCATGCTCAAGCTGTGGTTTAGAATCAAATAACAGTGTTAGTAATGTAACACATTTATTCAGTTTAAAGTCCTGGTGAAATTCATGAATTCCATCACAGAAGTACTGCTGACAGCAGCATAAATAAAATTGTAATTCATCTTAATTCTTCTTATATTTAAAGAACTGTTAACAGGGAGTATTGGTATCCATGTTCATTTTTCACCTTTTACATTTTCTATTGATTCTTTGCGGCACAAATCAATCACACTTTTTAAAGATCCGTATATAAAATCATGCTTTGAAAAAATGTGTATAATTTTCATGGTCATTTTTTATAGTTTTATATTTTGTGTTCGTTTTAAAGAGCAAATACACTGATGTATTAGATAAGACTAAATTAATAAATTGAACTGATGTGTATACATTTAGTATTTTGAATTGTCTTGTGGGAAAATACCTGAATCTTGGGATTAGTAGGGATTTTAATGATTTAATTTCTCACTTTGTGTTTGGAGAAATCGAACTGTTTGTCTGTGTTTGTTCATTAAACAAGAATTTCTTGAGTGCTGATGCCAGGCACTGTGTCATTCTGGAAGGTTATGACATGCCTCATGAATTAGTACTACCTGCTTCCTCCTCCTTCTCCTCCTATGACTACTGTGTATGTGGTAACTAAGCCAGATACACGGACAGGTGGATAAGTTCCAGAAAAGGAAAGACTTCAGGCACTTCTAAGTGTTCTTCATATATATCTTCCTCAAATTCGAAAGACATATTCTTTAGTACAGTAAAATACACATGATTCCAAAGAGTCTACTACTTGAGGAATGCATTTATTAACAGGTTTGTTTTCACGACTTTAGAAAGGAGGTATTTTTAGGTTACTTTAAGCCATTTACTTTCCATTGTGTTCTAAAGAGCTGACTCTGAAAACGTGTTGATTAAAATTGATGTTAAAAAAGTTAAATTCACAAATAACTGTGCATCTCATGATTGGGGGTATATATGCCAACTAAGGCACAGGTGTGCTCCAACTTGAGCAATAACTATAATTAAATGAGCTGAATAGACAGAAGCTGCCAGTATGATCTAAACTGTTAAGATAAATGGGGTAGACAAAAGGAGACTTACACCACAATAGGTCCACTTACACCCTGCAGTGAGGTCCACAGTCAAAGACTAGGAGGAAGGGAAATAATTGTGATAATTCATACTCAATTTGTTGTGATTTTTTACTTTCATGATTTATCAATTTTGCGATATTTCTACAATAGCTAGGACTTCTTATCAAAGAGGTTATTTGACCCAGATTTCCTTAATCATTACTTAATCATCATAATCTGTCTTCTTGTAGGCTACATTTCTGCACCATTTCTCAGTTTATATCCTTTCACATCTCTGAGCCTTTACATATGCTTCTTTTGCCTACAATGAAAAGGGAAATTGTTAGTTGCTCGGTGTGTCTGGCTCTCTGACTCTTTGTGACCCCATGGACTCTATCCATAGAATTCTCCATTCCTTTCTCCAGAGGATCTTCCTGACCTAGGGATTGAACCCAGGTCTCCTGCACTGCAGGTAGATTTCTTTACTGTCTGAGACACCAAGGAAGTCTTGCCTCCAAATTCTTTGGTAAACTTCAGATGCTTGGTAAGGATCCAGTTCTGATATCACCTGCTTTTTCATAGACCATCCCAAGCCAATGAGTTGCCCTCATCTATGTCCTCATCCACTTTTTAAAAAAATCGTATCTTTTTTTTCAGTATTCATTACACTGCACTGTCATTTGCTGATATCTACCCTCTAGGCAGAAACCATGTCTTAATTAGCTTTGAATCCCTGTGCCTAGCAGAAGGCCTTACACACACAAGGCATTCAGTAGTTGTCTGCTAAACTAATCATGAAAAACAATTGAATATTTTTAATGCTATTTCAGTTAGCTGTTAGTGGTAAAGAATCTGCCTTCCAATGCAGGAGACTCAAGAGACACAGATTCAATCCCTGCTTTGGGAAGATTCCCTGGAGGAGGAAATGGACTCAATCCCATGGACTGAGGAGCCTGGCAGGGCTCGTGAGGCCACAAAAGTGTCAGATACGACTGAGAACCTGTACTTAGCTTTTGCTGCATAACATGCCACCCCAAAACTTCATGGCTTGAAACTAGTTTAATTAACATGATTAGTTGACTGGGTTTGATCTGGCCTGACTTAGCTGATCTCTGTCTGGTTGGCTTATGCACCCACGGTCAGCTGATGGGTCAGCTAGAGGTTAGGTGATCTAAGACAGCATTACAGACATATCTGGCAGTTGCCAGGTTGTTGGCTGGAGTGGTGGGGATCATTAGGCCACATGTCTCTCATCATCCCTCAGGCTAGCCCAGGCTTATTTATGTGGCAGCAGGAAGAACACAAGAGAGTAAGCCCCAGTGTGCAAGCTACTGCTTGTCACCTCTGTGAATGCCCCATTTCCCAAAGCAGCTACATGCTAAGCCCAGATGCAAGGGATGGAGAAATAGATTCTGTATCTGGGTGGGAGAAGAAGCAAAGGCATGTTGCAAATGAGTGTGTGTATAGAAATGGGGAGAATCTGGCCATTTAAATCTACCACAAATGCCCAGGAAATTTCCAATCTGGTAGTCCTGCCTTTCCTCTTTAGATTTTTCTAGCAAAATCCCCTAAATATTACACACTATTCAAAAATTAAGAGCCAGTTCCAAAATGGAGGAGAGCATCATGATTTCTAAGGGCAGGGGGTGGGGCTGCACAGGTCAGAGAAGCAGCAGCAGGAGGGGAGCATTGTGGTAGAAAAGGGACTCCTTTTTATACTTTTAATGTTTACAGGATCTGTAGTCATCACCTATCTCTCATTGCTAATATTAGTAACTTGTAAGTTCTTTTTTGTTTTTCTTAACTACTTTTGGTAGGGCTTTATCTCTGAACTTTCTATCCTGTTGATTGGTCTATATGACCCCCCACTCCTAGGCATATACCTGGAGAAAACCATAATTCAAAAGATACATGCAGCCTAATGTTCATTGCAGCACTGTTTACAGTAGGCAGGGCATGGAAGCAATCTAAATGGTGATCAATAGAGGAATGGGTAAAGATGATGTGGTACATATATACAATGGAATACTATTCAGTCATAAAAAAGAACAAGACAATGCCATTGGCAGCAATATGGATGGACCTAGAGATGGTCATACTGAGTGAGCTAGAGAAAGACAAATATGATATCACATGAAATCTTAGAAAAGGTGAGCTTGTTTACAAAACAGAAGTAGAGTCACTGATATAGAAAACAAACTTATGGTTACCAGGGAATAAGCGGTGGGAGGAGGAGAGAGAAATTGGGAGACTGGGATTAACATATGTACTGCTGCTGCTGCTGTCGCATCAGTCGTGTCCGACTCTGTGCGACCCCATAGATGGCAGCCCACCAGGCTCCCCCGTCCCTGGGATTCTCCAGGCAAGAACACTGGAGTGGGTTGCCATTTCCTTCTCCAATGCATCAAAGTTTAAAGTGAAAGTGAAGTCGCTTAGTCGTGTCCGACTCTATGCGACCCCATAGACGGCATCCCATTCCTGGGATTCTCCAGGCAAGCACAATGGAGTGGGTTGCCGTGAAAGTGAAAAGTGAAAGTGAAGTCGCTCAGTCGTGTCCGACTCTTCGAGTCACCATGGACTGCAGCCCACCAGACTCCTCAGTCCATGGGATTTTTCAGGCAAGAGTACTGGAGTGGGGTGCCACTGCCTTCTCCGGACATATGTACTACTACATATAAAATAGATAACTAATAAGGACATACTGTATAGTAGAGGGAACTCTACTCAATAATTTGTAATGGCCTTCATGGGAAAAACAGTGGATATATGTATATGTATAACTGGTTCTCTTGCTATATACCTGAATCTAACACGACATTATAAATCAACTATACTCCAATAAAAATTTTATATAAAAAATTAAAAAATAATGCAAAAGATATATCCTGCAAGCAATAATCAGAAGAGAGTTGAGTGACTCTACTCATATCAGACAAAATAGACTTCAATAGAAATGTGTTACTAGATATGAAGAAAGATTTTATAATGATAAAATGAGCAACCCATCAAGAAGATATGACAACTATAAACCTGTGTGTATCTAATAAGGGAAACATAAGATATAAAACAAAACCTGTCAGAATTAAAAGGAAAACTAGACATTGAACAATAATAGTTAAACCTTCAATAATTCACATTCAATAATGGATAGAACAAGCATCCCAGAAAATCATCAAGGATATAGAAAACTTGATTAAATACTATTAATCAATTAGATCTAAGAGACACCTATGAAACATTCCATCTAACAATGGCAGAATACCTATTAAGTGCACATGGAGAATAATCCAATGCAGACCATATTTTAGACATGAAACAATATATTTAAAAGGATTAAAATCACACATAATCTCTGACCACAAGGAATAAAATTGGATGTCAATAATAGAAGGAAATTTGGGAAAATCACAAATATGTGGAAACTAAGCATCACATGCCTAAATAACCAATGGATCAAATAGGAAATCACAAGGAAAATTAGAAAATAATTTGAGATGAATGAAAATAAAAACACAAAATACTGAAATAGGTTGAAGTTAAAGCAGTACTACAAACACCTTTATAAATGTCTACATCAAAAAAAGAAACATCTCAAATATCTCAATCAATTAGCTAATCATCTACCTTAAGGACGTAAGAAAAAAAGAACAAACTAAACTCTAAGAACATAAGAAAAAAAGAACAAACTAAACTCCAAGCAAACAGAATGGAAATAATAAACTCTATAGAAGAAATAAAGGAAATGGAGAATAGAAAGTATCAACCAAACCATCAGTTAGTTTTTCAGAAAAATCAATAAAACTGACAAACCTTTCCCCAGACTGACCAAGCAAAAAAGAAAGAGGACCTAAGTTACCAGAACAAGAGATGAATGGGAGGACACTGCATCATTCCATTCGTACGAAATGTCCAGAATAGGCCAACTCATAGAGAAGGACTGAGACAAAAGGAATATATGGAGTTACTCTTTATAAGTTGGGGATTCTTCTTCAGGTAGTGAAAATATTTTGTAAAAATATACTTGAGGCTTCCCAGGTGGCTCAGTGATAATCTGCCTGGCAGGTGACACAGGAGATGCAGGTTCGATCCCTGGGTCAAAAAGATCCTCTGGAGGAGGAAATGGCAGCCCACTCCAGTATTCTTGCCTGGAAAATTCCATGGACAAGAGGAGCCTGGCAGGCTGCAGTCCATGGGGTTGGACATAGAGGTGGACATAACTGAGCATGCACATATACTACAGAGCAGTGAATTTTGCACCTAAAAAGGGTAATTTTGTGGCATAAGCTCTATCTCAATTTAAAATATCTACACACAGGATTTATTATCATGAACCTACATAGGGTATTGAAATTTTCACCTGTGCTTTATTTTGTCTGCTGTTAATTTGATCATCAAAATTGTTGTTACAAACAGAAATGTTCAGAGCATTAATCTCATTTGTGTGCTGCAAAGTAGATCTAACACTCATAATTTCCTCATTTATCTTTGCTTCCTTCTGCATTAAAAATGTATCCATGTGTAAAATTAAAAGTACAAACAACTGATTACAACATCACAACTGATAGGCACTTTGAATAATTGATAATCTAGCAACAGTAAAAGGTTCAACAGTGATAGTCACCCATTAATGAGTACAGCACAGAAAGGGACTTCAGTTATTTACCATTCTCTTCATGTTGACTCTAATATCCTCTCCTTTTTTTGCTACTCAACCAAACACTTCTGGAAAGCCAGTGAGTGGAAATGATGTTTACCTAGTGATGAACTTTAAACTGCACCATTGTCAAACTTTGGATCTTTGATACTAATAGCAAGTTAGTATGAGACACTGGAGTTGAGAACTTGAGGACAAACCCTAGTGCAAACCCCAGGCTACTGAAATATTTACCTCTTAAAATAACCTCCTAAAAAATAGTTAATTCTTTATTGTATTACTGCATTCACATTGCTGCTCTCTACCATTATTCAGCTCCTTTTTCAACTCTGATCAATACTTTCTTAAGGAGGTATACTGTGAACCCTAGAAAATCCTGATATCAAAGGGTGTGTGGAAACTTTTAGTTCACTGTTCTCATTGAGGGTCAATGTCAAGAAAGTATTTTCTAAACAAAACACCAAAAGGCATGCGGAGCTACTCAGCCACTCTGCATTCCCTCAGGGTCTGGAACATCTCCATTCCTTCACTCTCAGTGGGGAAACTTGCTTGTAACATAACAGGAAACAGAAGACTCAATCAGACAGCCCAGCATGTTCCTCCCCATATTTATTCTAAATTGTTTTTTTGCATGTGTACTTATCTTTCTCTCCCCCTACCAACGTTTGTTCGTTAAAATACTCCTCCTAAGTGGTTTAAAAGGTTAATCTCTTATATTAGTGCTCTGGATCTCATCTTTCTCTCCATCCAGGGAAATACGCTCCATGCATTAGCATTTATTGCCCTGTACATTCAAATTCCATCTCCATATTAAATGTTCTCTCAGTTTGTAAATACAATTGCGTTCTTCATCTTAAGCAGAAACCTCCATGTGTGTTTCACTGCCCTCCTCCCTTTCCTCCATCCCATCATATCTTGTGGTTTATCAAGCCCCTTGAAAGAGTAGTTTACCCTCACTGTGTATTTATTAGTTCATGTCTCATTCACTAGACACCTTAAGCAATTTGCTTTCCCCTGCAGCAATGGCAAAGAAACCATTTTTAGTAAAGACTTTTTAATTGCAAATTCCACGAGAGTATTTTTCTGTCTTTATCTTATTTAAACACTGTGACACTTGAAACTCTTGCTTCCCTTGTCTTCTCTTAACTACTTCCTCCTATTTTCCTTTAATTTATTTTGGCTGCTCATAACTGGTCTTCTAAAGGGCATGGACTATGTCTTCTTTGTCTTTCCATTACCAAGCTCCTGCCAGGTAGAGCAGACACACAAGTAATTGTCAAATGAATGAGTAAGTGCTCCTTCTCTGTGTCAGGGCTCTTTGACACTGGGGCACACCAGAACTTCACCCTTGGCCCTTTATCCACTCATTGTAGCCAATTAA
>NW_011494875.1:4015889-4020581 GCF_000754665.1 Bison bison bison | reverse complement strand
AGCCAATTAACTGGGTAATTACCTTCACTTTTCACATTCTGGCACTCCAGATTTGATACTTCCAAACAGACATGACTGAGGGACTGAACAACAACAGCAAAATCCAAACCTCCTTTAAACTCTATAGTGTTGACCTATTTGTCTTTCAGGTAACATCTCCTACATGGCCTGCAAGTACCACAGTTCAACATGGACAAAGCTTTCCTCATCTTTCTTTCCAAATCACTTCTTTAGATCTACATGAGCAAGCTCCGGGAAATAGTGAGGGACAGGGAAGCCTGGCGTGCTGCAGCCCACGGGGTCTTAAAGAGTCGGACACGACTAAGCAACTGAACAACAACAGATGTCTACATGAGTGGCTGTTAACAGCATGGATGCTGTGAGCAGACTACTTCTGTTCTCAATTAGCTGATTTCTGAGTGGAGGGTGCTTTGATTCCTTTAGTTTTCGAAAAGAAATATTCCTGAGACAGACAGTTTTCTTACTAATTGACTGTTTTTATAGCACTCCAGTACTCTTGCCTGGAGAATCCCATGGATGGAGGAACCTGGTAGGCTGCAGTCCATGAGGTCGCTAAGAGTCGGACACGACTGAGTGACTTCACTTTCACTTTTCACTTTCATGCATTGGAGAAGGAAATGGCAACCCACTCCAGTGTTCTTGCCTGGAGAATCCCAGGGACGGGGGAGCCTCGTGGGCTGCGGTCTCTGGGGTCGCACAGAGTCGGACACGACTGAAGTGACTTAGTAGCAGCAGCAGCAGCGTAGCATAACCTATATGGGTCTTGGGCTTCCCTTGTGGCTCAGCTGGTAAAGAATCTGCCTGCAATGTGGGAGACGTGGGTTCAATCCCTGGGTTGGGAAGATCCCCTGGAGAAGGGAAAGGCTACCAACTCCAGAATTCTGGCCTGGAGAATTCCATGGACTGTATAGCTCATGGACTCACAAAGAGTTGGACACAACTGAGCAACTTGCACTTTCATATGGGTCTCTGAATCTTTTCTATGCTTTGCCAAAGTCTAAAACTTCATTTTGGATTATTCTGTTTGGGGATGGACCAGAGCCTGAAGATATCACTGGGAAAAGTGTGTGTGTGTGCGTGTGCACACACGTGCAAATGTGTGTATACACCATTAGTGAAAAAAATTGAGAAAAGAAAAAATTCCATTTTGCCACATATATAATAAAATGTAAAAGTAAGTATCTTTTAAAATATTTTTCTATTTATCTAGAGATACAGATAGATATTGAGCATTAAAAATTTTGACCTTATCAAGCACAAATGTAATGCTTATTCCAATCACATTGCTAGCTCCAGACAACTTGCTATGTAATTTCATCTTTTGAGTATATTTAACTACATGTCATCAGCCCATCTGCTTGTCTACAGTTTCCTCAGATACTGATTATAAATAATAACCACTTGTTTAATACTAATAACTCTAAAGATTTTACCACTTATGTAAGTAAAAAGCTAATTTGTTCATAATTTGTAGATTAAATATCCTCCTGTTATTTTTTCCCGAGGTGAACTCCTACTATCCCACTGTTCTTTTTTTAATATTATACTTCATTTTATTTTATTTATTTGGCTACACCAGGTCTTAGTTATGGCATGTGGATCTCTTTTTATGTCACGTGAACTGTTCATTGTTGCATGTAGGATCTAGTTCCCTGACGAGGGATTTAACCTGGGCCCCTTGCATTGGGAGTGCAGAGTCTTAGCCACTGGACCATCAGGGAAGTCCTATAGCTACTGTTCTTATCCATGTCCTTGTGATTTGGAGCTGCTCACGTCTCCTTACCACAGCTAGGATGATCATTATTCTCCATCCCCAAGCCTAGTAGTGCTCTTAAATACATACCCAGTCCACCCTCCCCCAACAGAGCCAAACTACACTGAAAGGTCATTATTTTTCTACCTCACTACTCTTACATTACCTCTGTTTGGCTTCCCTGGTGGCTCAGAGGTTAAAGCGTCTGCCTACAATGCGGGAGACCCGGGTTCAATCCCTGGGTCCCCTGGAGAAGGAAATGGTAACCCACTCCAGTATTCTTGCCTGGAGAATCCCATGGACAGAGAAGCCTGGTAGGCTACAGTCCACGGGGTTGCAAAGAGTCGGACACGACTGAGCGACTTCACTCGCTCACTCACTCTTATATTGCTTTCCTTTTCTTCTATTGTTGTTAGTCAGCACACACACGCACACATCCTAAATCTCTTAGGATTCGTGTTTAGGATTTTAGGATTGTGTTTTTGCCGTTTTATTAAAAAAGACTCACAAATTCTCTTTGGGATTTGTGAATCCCAAACCTCATGTATGATATTATAGTTTAACGAAATCTTTTATTCAAAATCAAATCTTAAGTGGTCAGGGATTTAAATGATATTCCTTTTGCAGAATCAGACAATTAAATTTATTTCTTTATAGTGTGCAGAAATTGAGAAAAATGCTACCTAACATCACTTTTTAAAATCATATAAGTTTCTCAGAAATCTATCATTCTTGATTTTGAGACACTAAGTTAGTAATACTGTCCAGAGTTAGTTTCATGTGTTATCTTTAGCTTAGCTAGCAATAAAAGAATCATATCTAGAAAGCTCACAAAAAAGTTACCTTGACATTTCTAATATTTTCTACTGAAGATGTGGCATGTATTACATTTGTGAACTTATATGTAATTTTACTGTTGAAAACTTTTCCCCTTAACCATAATAATTTAGTTTGTATTTATCCTCAGTAAGGCCAAAGTTTAAAATAAACATGGTTTTTTATGACCTTTTTTTCTAATAAAGGATCACTTTACTGTGAAGAAAGAAAGAGAATGTGGTTCCGACATTTCAAAAGAAGTTGCTAGAAGTTACAAAGTAAGATCAAAAAAATAAAAAAACATGAGTCAGAGGGCAATAGGATTAGAAAAAATAGTGATTTGACTCATGGAAATTAAGTGGAAATTAGATGGAAAGAATAAAATGGGAGAGAAAAAAAAATGTATGCATAATAGGCAATGAGGAGAAGAACAATGAAAAAATATAATTTTCAAAGCTTCTATTTCAATTCATCTCGAAAAAGGTTTTACAGGGGCATTATTCCAATGATTTCAAGTTTTCTGCTTTAGAATAATTGATATTATTTTGATGTTATTGCCCATCATGCATAATAATTTTTTTCTTTTTCATTTTATCTTTCCATCTGATTTCCATAAGTTAATCACCACTTTTCTCTAATCTTCTTACCTTCTGGCCTACCTTCTTTTATTTATCTTAGCTTTAAAGTAAATTAAAATACAAAAATACAAGTGAGCTAAACATTTATCCACCAAAATGAATTTTTGTCATAACAAAAATTGGATAGACTTGAGAGGTAACCAGAAAACATATCTTACCTCTGTTAATTCGGGTATTAAATTCCTCCTACTTGATTATTTACATTATTCTGCTAATTAACACCTGTTTTCCCTAAATGACATTGTTTGACTTCCCAAGAAAGAATATGAAATTCAGTATTTATTTTAAAATAGAATTCTTTTATATTTCCTAGATTACATCAACCTCTTTAATGTATAAGTATTAAATAGTTGATTTTTTTAAATTTAGAAACATGTTTTCAAGGAAAGTGTAGATTGCTTTTTAAAGTAGTCCTCCCAAATCTCTACTTACCTCAAGTCTCAGTAATATGTTTGATGTCTCTATTAACTTAGTGTCATTTGACTGTAGCATTTATGTGGTAGCAAATAAAAGCAAAGCCTTACAAATATCTTATTAAAGAGGCCATGGGAGTCAAACAGTTTTGGGTTCAAATATTGGGTCAACTCTTTCTAACTTGTAACAGAAGAATAATTTACTTAACTACTTGAGCTTCACTATCTTAGTCAACAAAATGGAATCATAATTTCTAGTTAAGAAAATTAAGGAGATTTTATTTTGTGATAAATAAAATTGTGAAAAGCAAAGGAGAAAAGGAAAGATATACCTATTTGAATGCAGAGTTCCAGAGAATAACAAGGAGAGATAAGAAAGCCTTCCTCAGCGATCAGTGCAAAGAAATAGAGGAAAACTATAGAATGGGAAAGACTAGAGATCTCTTCAAGAAAATTAGAGATACCAATGGAACATTTCATGCAAAGATGGGCTCAATAAAGGACAGAAATGGTATGGACCTAAGAGAAGCAGAAGATATTAAGAAGAGGTGGCAAGAATACACAGAAGAACTGTACAAAAAAGATCTTCATGACCCAGATAATCACGATGGTGTGATCACTGACCTAGAGCCAGACATCCTGGAATGTGAAGTCAGGTGGGCCTTAGGAAGCATCTCTATGAACAAAGCTAGTGGAGGTAATGGAATTCCAGTTAAGCTATTTCAAATCCTGAAAGATGATGCTGTGAAAGTGCTGCACTCAATATGCCAGCAAATTTGGAAAACTCAGCAGTGGCCACAGGACTGGAAAAGGTCAGTTTTCACTCCAATCCCAAAGAAAGGCAATGCCAAAGAATGCTCAGACTACTGCACAATTGCCCTCGTCTCACACACTAGGAAAGTAATGCTCAAAATTCTCCAAGCCAGGCTTCAACAGTACGTGAACCATGAACTTCCAGATGTTCAAGCTGGTTTTAGAAAAGGCAGAGGAACCAGAGATCAAATTGCCAACATCCGCTGGATCATGGAAAAAGCAAGAGAGTTCCAAAAAA
>NW_011494875.1:3997367-4015789 GCF_000754665.1 Bison bison bison | reverse complement strand
CTGTATGCAGGTCAGGAAGCAACAGATAGAACTGGACATGGAACAACAGACTGGTTCCAAATAGGAAAAGGAGTACGTCAAGGCTGTATCTTGTCACACTGCTTATTTAACTTCTATGCAGAGTACATCATGAGAAACGCTGGACTGGAGAAAGCACAAGCTGGAATCAAGATTGCCGGGAGAAATATCAATAACCTTAGATAGGCAGATGATACCACCCTTATGGCAGAAAGTGAAGAAGAACTAAAGACCCTCCTGATGAAAGTGAAAGAGGAGAGTGAAAAAGTTGGCTTTAAAGCTGAACATTCAGAAAACAAAGATCATGGCATCTGGTCCCATCACTTCATGGGAAATAGATGGGGAAACAGTGGAAACAGTGGCTGACTTTATTTTTCTGGGCTCCAAAATCACTGCGGATGGTGGTTGCAGCCATGAAATTAAAAGACGCCTGCTCCTTGGAAGGAAAGTTATGACCTGCCTAGATAGCATATTCAAAAGCATAGACATTACTTTGCCAACAAAGGTCTGTCTAGTCAAGGCTATGGTTTCTCCAGTAGTCATGTATGGATGTGAAAGTTGCACTATAAAGAAAGCTGAACACTGAAGAATTGATGCTTTTAAACTGTGGTGTTGGAGAAGACTCTTGAGAGTCCCTTGGACTGCAAGAAGATCCAACCAGTCCATCCTAAAGGAGGTCAGTCCTGGGTGTTCTTTGGAAGGACTGATGTTGAAGCTGAAACTCCAATACTTTAGCCACCTGATGCGGAGAGCTGACTCATTTGAAAACACCCTTTTGCTGGGAAAGATTGAGGGCAGGAGGAGAAGGGGACGACAGAGGATGAGATGGTTGGATGGCATCACCGACACAATGGACATTGGTTTGCGTGGACTCCAGGAGTTGGTGATGGACAGGGAGGCCTGGCGTACTGTGGTTCATGGGGTCGCAAACAGTCAGACATGACTGAGCGACTGAACTGAACTGAACTAAACTATTTTGTGATATAACTCAAGTTGCAGCTCAGTGACCACGACAAGGCAGCACCTATTAAACGGCCACTTCTATTATTATTACCAAATTATTTGAGGAAATCCCAGTATTTGTGAAGGAATTTGACTTTTTCCCAAACATTTTACTTCTTTATTTGGCTATTTCACTATCTAAACAATGAGATGCATTATAGACTCTTCTATATAAACAAATATTAACCCTGTGAAATTTCTTTGTGCCTAAAATAGTTTTGTGTTGCGTATTTCTTCTTGCAAAAAAATGTCACACTTTCAATTTTTCAAGTAGAAATTGTCAAATGGATCCTATCCATAAAAGAACTGTTTTTTGAAGCCAGTAAATACAAGGGAAGTTAGCAAAATTCCCCCCATTTCACCTCCTTTCCTATCGTTACTCAGCAACCAGCTAATATTTTTGAAAAATCTCCTTTGAATACTAAATTACCATGAGATTTGTGTCTGTTGCCAAAAGGAAAATCAAATATGCAAACACAATTTCCCTAAAGGACACAGTTGAAATCTAGTTAGTATATTCTCGTTGCCTTTAAGAGACTGATGTTCTGCTCTTTCTGTTTAGGAATACCATTATGTGCTGTTACTTAAGCATAATAACTTCATAATAACATCCCTGAGACTGGGGTTGTAAATGGGAACATGTCATGGAGCCAACCCCTCCTCTTTAATACTTAATACGAGCCAGTCCTCCAGAAGCATTCCTTATTTGGTTTGAGAACACGCCACATAAAGTGTGATATGAATAAAGTACATTCTGGTTTGCCTAAGATGGATCTTGTTTAGATCTGTTCTAAGTCAGTTAGCACAGTTCATTATTTTAATACTTCTTTCCATCCTCAAAATTGACGTGCTTTGGACAATAAATTTCATAGTCATCCTAGATTTGAAAAATCGGGGGGTGGCCCAGATGAGTCATGAAAATAATCAGAGCCATAGGAAATAAATTCTATGAAGAAATAACTAAAGGAATTCAGTTTATTTATTTGTTGAAGAAAAGAGAAAACAGGGAGATTACACTCTTCAAGGAGAAAACACAGAAGCAATTACTCTAAGAAGAATCAGAAATCTGTTTCTTCTTTCCCACCCAGGGCTGCATAGAATTAAAGTTCTCTCACTGGAGATATGCCATGTAGAAAGCAGAGGTTAGGAAGATGCTGCATACACTGAGTTGAATCCTAGTGAAGGTTACTTTTTCCTATTTTGGGTATTCTTTAAAGAACAAATAGAATATGAACATACTTTATGGTTTAGCAATTCGACTTTTAGTTACCTACTCCAGAGAAACTTTTGCATGTAGATACCAGGCTGTAAACAGCTCCACTGTTTATAATAGGACCATACTAAAAATAATTTGCCTATCTATTGACAACAAAATTTATAAAATATGAAATATTCAAGCAATAAAATATACTGTACATAGACAAAAATTTATTTTCCATGACCCAATATGAATGTATCTCAAAAACACAATGTTGAACAAAAAGCTTAAGTTATAAAAGAATACATGTGGTATGGTTTCATTTACACAAAACTGAAAAAATAGGTGAAACAATTTTTTAGTATATGTGTCTTCAGAATCCTAAATCAAGGACTCAGCTCAAAAGTTAATTTGAAACTTATGAAACTACTGATATCTAATAACTTATGACTTGCAAAAATGACAAATATGGTTCAATCCTATCGTTTATTTTGGGAAATAAAAATATTAGTAGCAGCGGGGAAATAGACAAGAAGTGGAAGCCAACAACATATGGTACTTTTCAAACCAGCTATTACCGTGGATGACTAGAGCTTAGCCCCATCAGGGAACTCAGGGGAGCCAGAATTAACTTATTTTAGGGGCAAAGAAGTTAAGATATTTATACACCATTTCTTGTTAATTTTTATTGGAGAGCTGCTCCGGAGTTTGCAGAGATGCCAGACAGCACGGCTGACTACCTCCAACATCTCTAGTTTGATGGGAGCAGCTGAGACATATGCTACTAAAGGCATTGCCACTTGTACCGTACGCTGGAATTGCTGCAGAGACCTTTTTCTTCTGGGCTCGACCATAACTGGTAGTCTTCCAAGGGACCCAATGAACGGGCTGAGGGGATATTCTCCTGAGGTATATATTCTCCAAAATCCAAAGAGGCATAACAAAGTCTGTGTCTTTTTCTTAGTTGTAGGAATTGCAAGTTGGCAGTTCCTTACTTCCAAGGGAGTATGCTGGCACATCTCGGACTACTGACTCTCAAAACACTCTATTGGCTCCCCAAGAAGCAAGGTCAGTTGATGGCTTCACTTACCCTGTATTCTAAATAAAATCTAGCCTGCTCACCCCATTGTCTTTTTATCCCTTCCTTAATACTCCGCCTCGGCTTCCCTGGTGGCTCAGTCAGTAAAGAGTCTGCCTGCAATGTGGGAGAACTGGGTTTGATCCCTGGGTCGGGAAGATCCCCTGGAGAAGGAAATGGCCACCCACTCCAGTATTCTTGCCTGGAGAATTCCATAGACAGAGGAATCTGGTGGGCTACAGTCCATGGGGTCACAAAGAGTCGGACATGACTGAGTGACTAAATTTCTTAATACTCTGCCAAGGCAGTTTCAACATTCACATCATGCACTATGCACTAT
Source organism: Bison bison bison (assembly GCF_000754665.1). Lineage (NCBI taxonomy): Eukaryota > Metazoa > Chordata > Mammalia > Artiodactyla > Bovidae > Bison > Bison bison. Next base: position 4,012,153 of record NW_011494875.1, on the reverse strand, counting down.
CTTCCCCCCTTCCTACTCCCCACCACCCCAGATTTGAAGGAGCCATTCCTAGAATGTATTAGGACTGACTTCAGGAGTCCTTGCTAAAGATGATATATACTGAAGTACAGGAGAGGGCCTTCAAATAAATAACCCAATATCTTATCCAGCTTATATTCCACTCCCTCATTTTCAGGTATAGCCTGTCAATTTCTGCCTGTATGTTTTAGCCAGGCCCTGTAGCACATTTGATAAATGGTTTCCTCTCAGAGAAGAATAGTTCATTTCCTATCAGACTACATTGAGACTTAACCCTAGTAATTGCTAGGGAATATTAGTGGGATACTAGTAACCTCTGCCATACTATATGATGGTTATATATGTAGGAAATAAAACTATAAAGAGAAATGAGGAAATTATTATCACAAAATGAAAGTTTTCAATGTTCTTCAGTAGATATGAATGATTTAACTAGTTCTAAGAATGGTCTGGATTTGCACAGGTAGTTTTTACCTTGGCATCTCAAACTGCTGAAGCATTAGTATTATTAAAGACTAATTGAGACACATTACTGAATATCCAATTTACTAATGAACATATGCCAGCTAGGTGATCTGTGTAACCTAGCTAAGAAATAAAGCAAAATGACTTTTAAGCCCTTGCATTTTAAACATAGACTTCACTGCTTATTCTTAAGGTCAGGACTTATTCTTAAGGTTTAATTTAGCACATATTCCTGAATTCTGAAAATATCAGTCTTAAAATCCATATTGTTGACAGTTCTTTCCTTCCATTACTCTCATAACCTTTATTACAAAGGGAAAAATTAATGAGTTATTTTTACCCAGGAGGTTTGCCTGTGTGAACTAATTGTTCTTTCTTTTAATGAAAATGTAACATTCCAGATGTATATTATGTTCTTGCAAGCAACCAAATTCTTAACAATAGTGATGATGAGAATGATGGCAATAATATTTGCATAGTGTTTATTATCTGCCCAGCATTGTTCCAAGCACTTTCCCATATATGATATCTCATTTGATTTCTTCATCAACCCAGTGAAGCAGGTTCATTTTTCTTCTCCTTTTACAAGTGAAGAAAGTGAGACGGAGTTTGAGAGCTTAAACAAGATTACATAGTCGAGGATAATGAACACAAGAAACACAAGTTGAATCAGCTGACACCAAAAAAAAACAGCAAAAAGGTACATAAAACCTAAGCACAGAAAGGCGGGAGAAGTGCTGACCTGAGAAAAAGGACTCATAGCCTTGAATAATGAGATGATTCTGTCTCTTGTCTTTGCTTCTCTTAGTGTGTCAGCTCCCTTCTCAGACTGTCCCCTTGAGGCTAGAACCTTTGATGCAGGTAGCTCTCAGCTTTAGTCTTAGAACTAGTATTCAAAGAGTTTTCCTTCTCCGGTTGAGAAAGAAATCTTAATGGACCAGCTTAGATCACGTGCCATTCCTTCAACAAGGGTCAATAAACTGTATCCTGTACCTAGTTTTCTGCTGTTGCTAAGTCACTTCAGTTGTGTCCGACTCTGTGTGACCCTATAGATGGCAGCCCACCAGGCTCCCCCGTCCCTGGGATTCTCCAGGCAAGAACACTGGAGTGGGTTGCCATTTCCTTCTCCAATGCATGAAAGTGAAAAGTGAAAATGAAAAGTGAAAGTGAAGTCGCTCAGTGTGTCCGACTCTTAGCAACCCCATGGACTGCAGCCTACTAGGCACCTCCATCCATGGGATTTTCCAGGCAAGAGTACTGGAGTGGGGTGCCATTGCCTTCTCCAACCTAGTTTTCTAATAAAGCTTTATTGGAACCCAACCACACTCATTATCTTACACATTGCCCATGGTGTATCTGTGTCACAAGTTGAGTGTTGGAACAGAAACCGGGTAGTCCACAAAGCCTAAAATATTTGCTATCTGGCCCTTTACAGAAAGTTTGCTGACCTCTGCCTTGAGGCAATCACTGTGGCTGCTTGATCGTAGGTCTTTATATTGTTGTCACTTCATTTCAACCATGTGTCTGGTTGTGACTACTTGTGACTGGTTTGCCCTCCAAAGTATCTTCAAAAAGTTTACAATATGATCCAGTCTAGAATCTGAAAACTTCATGTATACCAGAAAGGCAAGGAATCAGCAAAATATAAGTTTTGTGCAATTGAAGAAAGAACTTATCATTAGTGAAAAGATCACAATTCCCTCTGTGCTCAGTTGCCTCAGTCGTGTCCGACTCTTTGAGACCCCATAGACTGTAGCCAGCCAGGCTCCTCTGTCCATGGGATTCTCTGGGCAAGAATACTGGAGTGGGTTGCCATTTCCTCCTTCAGGGGATCTTCCCAATCCAGAGATCGAACCCCCTTCTCCTATGTCTCCTGAACTGCAGGTAGATTCTTTACTGACTGAGCCACCTGGGAAACCCACTAAAAACTTCTAAATTTGTTTTATTCATATCTGGGTCAAAATTCTAGATGTCTATAAGGAGATTTTAATGTTAAACTTTTTCCTATTTTCATGCAAAGCAATATCCAAAAGTGCTTTTTGGGACCTGACAGAGATTGCCACAAGTAGATGAAGCAGAGTTGTTTTGTTACTAAGATACACGCAAAAGTCTTGTTTATCACATGCCAAGTGATGCAACTAAAGGCAAGAGAGGTGCCATACCCCTTAGTATAATGGCACAATATATAAAACTGTGACAGGCTCACGTGAACAACTGCCATCAAGGTATCAAACTTCAAATTTCAGAAGCTACTGCTTTAAACCAAAGGCGCCATGTGATTCTTTTGATAGAAAACAATGCGACCATAAGTTTAGTAAAAAGAAAAGTACCAGTATCAAAGCTTGTAGATTTGATTATCAGTGGCTTGTAAAGACATCTGAGAGACAACAGTAGAGACTTTAAGGCAATTCCATTTGTATGAAATCTCCAGAATAGGCCAATCCATAGCGATGCAAAGTTGAATGGGGATTACCAGAATATGGAGGAAGAGGGAAATTGAGACTGTTTAAGAATATGTAAAGAACCCACCTGCCAATGTAGAAGATGCAAGACATACAGGTTCAATCCCTGGGTCGGGAAAATCCCCTTGAGAAGGAAATGGCAACCCACTCTAGTATTCTTGCCCAGAGAATCCCATGGACAGAGGAGACTTGTGGGCTACAGTCCATGATGTTGCAAAGAGGTGGACATGACTGAGCATGCACTTGCACACACATGAGTATGTATGGGATCTTTTTTGGATTGATAAAAAGTTCTGGAATTAAGATTTTGGTGATAATTACACAACACAGTGAAAACATTATTATTCATCATGGATTGGGAATGTTCTGGTGAATGTATCAGTGACATGAGGTTACCAAATAGTCAGCCCTTCAGGAAAGGGAGTGAGAATAAGGAGGATTGAAATAAGAGGAAGTGTGTCTCTAATAATCCTTCATGTTTTAGGAACCTAGATGTATAGGCAAAAACAAATGAATGGAAACTTAAAAAATGGTTTTATAAGCGCCTTAGTTTGCTTGTGTGTCACACAAAGAGGCTGGAATACGCAGGACCAGGAGGATCTTGAAAATCTGCTGTTCTAAATACAGTAGCTTGAATTTTTAAATTCAGGGCAATATGGTAAGCTAACTATATTAAACTAATTAAATATTAAAGGCATTAATCTGGTGAAACAAATGAGTTTTTCTTTTATTCTATGGATGAATTTCTAAATTGAATTATAGGATCAATTGCTACTCCACCTGGAACATACAGATGTAGTTAAACCACAGATTCTGTTTTTTTTTTTTTTCTGCTGAATTTAGTGGCCCTGCAGTGACTATGTCAGAGCTGGACATTTATTGAAAATTAAAGACTCTGGAAAATCAATCCTTACCTCAAAGTGGTAATAAATCACACTTTCTAAAAAGAGTGTTGCTGCATCCCAAAGAGATTTACTTAAGAATGCACTATCAGTACCTAACCTAATACTTCAAAAAGTTTGATACCTAAATGAAATTATTAAATGTATATTAGCCTTTCCATGATTAATATTATTTGCCTGAGAGGCTTGAAGGTGATGCACTCACATATTTACTACGGAAGGTAATGAGCAAATAGAGTATTGAAATTTACCATGTGCTCATTTCTGCTGTTATACAGCAGAAAATAGCATAAATGAACTCATGTCTTTATATTGAACTAAGGTGTGTGAAATGCTTCACCTCTTGATTTCAATAAGTTTCTTATTCTCTCGTTAGACATTAAACACCCAGGACATTTTCTTTTCTTTTTCATTTTCCACTTCTTTGCAATAGAATTTCCGTAACATACTTGTCTCTTTCAGAGAAGGCAATGGCAACCCACTCCAGTACTCTTGCTTGGAGAATCCAGTGGACGGAGGAGCCTGGTAGACTACAGTCCATGAGGTCGCTAAGAGTCGGACATGACTGAGTGACTTCACTTTCACTTTTCACCTTCATGCATTGGAGAAGGAAATGGCAACTCACTCCAGTGTTCTTGCTTGGAGAATCCCAGGGACAGAGGAGCCTGTTGGACTGCTGTCTATGGGGTCGCACAGAGTCGGACACGACTCATGCGACTTAGTAGCAGCAGCAGCAGCTTGTCTCTTTAACCATTGTTTTTTTATTACAAATTGTGATATGTGGGGGCTTCCCTGGTGGTCCAGTGGTTGAGACTTCACCTTCCAGCGCAGGGGGTACAGGTTTGATCCCTGGTCTACATGCCTTGTGACTAAAAAAGCAAAACAAAAAACAGAAGCAATATTGTCACACATTCAATAAAGACAGAAAAAAACCAAATTGTGGTATTTGAAACATGTGAAATAAAGTGCATGACTACTCTAAAATGTAACTGAGTGAGGCAAAATCCATGTCTGTTATATAATTATTTTAGAAAACCAACTTCCGGAATCCTTATCCTTTGCTCCTTTAAAATGCCTTTACCTTAAACATGCTTTGAGGTTTTTTTCTGCGTCCGCTTTTGTGGGTGCAGTCTCCTGACTTGGGATATCTGTGTCCCCTTATCTCCATCTCTTGTTTGCTGTCTCTCCCAGGCTCTGCTTCCAAGTTGTTGGTGACCTGATTGTCAGACCCAACCGTCCGGGTCCTTGGTTTTTCATTCCTGTTCGGACCTTTTTGATTTCTGTTTCTAGCTGTCAGTCATTGCTCGGTTACAAGTAATTTAGTATCCTTATATTAAAAATAATATCTGTGCTGTAAATCTATTTCTCACATGTGTTTGTCTCCAACGACTACACCATAAACTCCTTGAGGGCAAGGATCATATGTTTATGAAGTCCAAGTTGCCTAATCCAGTGCTGTCGACTTCAACAGTATTTGTATATTGATTTTCTGATATGAATTGGGGGAGGGATTTGAAAAAAATGAAACGGTTATTTTTCCTATCTACCACTGTAAAGTACAAATTAGAACTTTAGTGTATGGTGAAGCAAACAAAGTCTCTTCTAGATTTTTAGAAACCAAGTTTATGTCTGTTTTCCTTTAAAAAGCAGAGTTCACAATTCACATGACTTAAAGGGGCAATACAACAGTTCACTTGCTGTTTTTTGGGTATATCCTGCAAGCTCTTTTTTTTTGTGTGTGGTGGCATAGAGAGAATAGCACCTCACTCCATCTGGTTCATATTTATATTGATAAGTTGAAGTGGAAACGGCTAAGTCAGGTTCAGAAAACTCTTTCCCTCATCACAGCCTCTTCTGGCCTCCTTTTAAGGAAGGAAGCAGTAGAATTTTTGTTTCCTGCTTCATTCATCTCTTGGAGTTCCTGGAGCTACAGAATGACTGTGAAGCCTCTAGTTCTCTAAGTCTTAGCAGAGGGTGCAGACTCCTCCACTTGGTAGACCTCCAAAGGCAGATAATCTCATCATAGAGAATGTATATAACATCTGGACTACTGTTCTACATCTAGTTAGATACATTTTTTTTCCCAGGCTGATATATATAATCTGCTTAGAGCTAATTTTTGCAAAGGATCTGTCCTAATGAGTGAAAATATTGATATTTACCAAACTGTGTCTAAACAGTTATCTTTTTTTTTTCCACTTTTAAAAAAATAATGCTTTTTCTTGTTCCCTCTCTGCCCTCCTTCCTTCTTACACAAGCTCTGCACTGTGATACTGTGTCTATGAACATATTATGTGGCAGACTGCTGCCTTTGTTTTAGTTCATTTACTTTAAAAAATTGATGTACAATATTATGTTATAGATGTATAATACAGTGATTCACAATTTTAAAAGGTTATGCTCCATCTATAGTTATCATAAAAGATTGGCTATATTCCCCATGTTTTACAATAAATATATCCTTGTAGTCTCTTTTACATCTAATAGTTTGTCCATCTTAAACCTCTATCCCTGTATTACTTCTCCATCTTTCTCCACCAGTGACTACTAGTGTGTCCTCTCTGTGAGTCTGCTTCTGTTTTGTTATATTCATTAGTTTGTTGTGGTCTTTAGATTCTACATGTAAGTGATACCATACGGAATTTGTATTTCTGGCTTATTTCACTGAGCCTAATGTCCTTTAAGTCCATCCATGTTGCTACAGTTTTTTATGGCTGAGTAGTATTTCGTTGTATATATACGTCACATCTTCTTTATCCATTCATCAGTTGATGGGTACTTAGGTTGCCCCCATATCTTAGCCATTGTAAATAATGCTGCCATGAAAACTGGAGGGCATGTTTCTTTTCAAATTAGTGCTTTTGTGTTTTTCGACTAGATACCCAGGAGTGGAATTGCTGGGTCATATGGTAGCTCTATTTTTAGTTTTTTGAGAATCCTCTGTACTATTTTCCACAGTGGCTACACAAATTTACATTCACACCGACGGTGTATGAGGGTTCCCTTTTCTCCACATCCTCGCCAACCTTTGATATTTGCGCTCTTTTTGATGACAGCTGTTTGGACAGGTGTGAGGTGACACCTTGTTGTGATCTTGGTTTACAGTTGCCTGATTATTAGCCATGTTGAGCGTCTTTTCATGTGCCTGTTGATGATCTGCATTTCCTCTTTGGGAAAATGCCTATTTAGTCCTGCCCATTTTTTAATTGGCTTGTTTTCTTACTTTGGAATCAGGGCTTTAGCTTACACATATACCTTTGTAAGAACCGGGAATATTTTCCTCTGGGAGAAGGAAATAGTGATGTGTGTCACCCTAGTACTCCCAGCCCCCATGGCTTTCTGTGGATTTACTCTGTGGTACTAGGCTTACCAAGGAGCAGGTGTTTTATGGGAAGAAAAAAGGACACAGATTAAAAGGGTTTGCAGGTGCAGCATGGGCTGTGTTTCAGCTCCACTGATGCCTCCAGCTCAGTGCTTCTGTGCAACATGTGAGCCGCACAACCATATGCTGGAGAAGACGTTCCTGAGTACAGTCCCTGGCTCTGTCATCTATCAGCTGTACGGCCTGAGGCAAATCAGTTAATGTTTCAGAAACTTTCATCCTTCTGTATAATGGAGATCATAATTATATTGTGGAGGTGTGGAGAAGGTTAAGTAAGATGAGGTACGGTAGACACCCAGCACGGTACCTACCTCATAGTAGCTCAGAGCTCAATAAAGGAGGTGTGGAGAAGGTTAAGTAAGATGAGGTACGGTAGACACCCAGCACGGTACCTACCTCATAGTAGCTCAGAGCTCAATAAAGGAGGTGTGGAGAAGGTTAAGTAAGATGAGGTACGGTAGACACCCAGCACGGTACCTACCTCATAGTAGCTCAGAGCTCAATAAAGGAGGTGTGGAGAAGGTTAAGTAAGATGAGGTACGGTAGACACCCAGCACGGTACCTACCTCATAGTAGCTCAGAGCTCAATAAAGGAGGTGTGGAGAAGGTTAAGTAAGATGAGGTACGGTAGACACCCAGCACGGTACCTACCTCATAGTAGCTCAGAGCTCAATAAAGGAGGTGTGGAGAAGGTTAAGTAAGATGAGGTACGGTAGACACCCAGCACGGTACCTACCTCACAGTAGCTCAGAGCTCAATAAATGAGAAGTTGTTATTATTATTATTGTATATTGTTAGGAAAAAGTATCCAAAACTTAGAAGTAAGATGCAAGTTGACTGCATGTTGGGCAGACGGGAACAGTGTCCATCAGATGCATTCAAGAATTATTTTTCCTGCCTTGATTTATGTTACTGTTTGTCATTGATTAAGACCCTACCCTTAAAGTTATATATTAAATTTTGTAAATGTTTGGTGGTTAAAGATGCAATTGATTTCTGTGTGGTGGAACAGAGAAATCTAAAGGTCACAGTTTTATTGTTCAGTGGGAAATTAATCAATTTTGTATCTAACCTAGTGATCTAGCAATTTTTTAGTGTCTATAGACTTTGTTTCTTGAATTGTTTTTCAACCATCTTTACCGTCCTGCTGGTTCCCTTATTAATTTGCAGCAGATTCATTCTGGAAAATTATACTTTGGCAATGTCCATAGTGCCTGCTTGGACAAGTATATTTCTTTAAAAAGTGGCTGGTTCCATTAATTAAAATATGAAGATGTGCTCTCCTTCTAACCTATTTCTGCATTTCCAGGGAGCCCTGAAAAGAATTAGAGATTTGGGGAAGGCCCACGGCATTTACTCAGATCCTGCTTTATCCTTTCTTTCCTCTTGAAGGCTAGTGGGGTTCCCCTCAGGTTTCTCCCTATGGTTCCCACCAATGCCTACCTTCTCTCTAGGATCCTGGCCTTTGTCCAGCTGGTGGTGGAGTAAAGGAATGTTGTCACACCAACTTTCTGCCTGCCGTTTTCTTCCCACCTCAGAAATAGGCACCCTAAACCGTTTCATGTTTAAAGTATTTATACTTAATATAGGGCTTCTTTAATAGAACTTCCCTGGTGGCTCAGATGGTAAAATTGTCTGCCTACAATGCAGGAGACCCGGGTTCGATCTCTGGGCCAGAAAGATCCCTCTGGAGAAGGAAATAACAACCCACTCCAGTACTCTTGCCTGGAAAATCCCATGGATGGACAGAGGAGCCTGGTAGGCTACAGTCCACAGGGTGGCAAAGAGTTGGACATGACTGAGCAACTTCACTTTCACTTTCGCTGGTGGCTCAGATGGTAAAGAATCTGCCTGCAATTTAGGAGGCCTGGGTTTGATCCCTGGGTTGGGAAGATTCTCTGGAGAAGGAGATGGCAACCCACTCCAGTATTCCGGCTTGGAGAATTCCATGAATAGAGGAGCCTGGTGGGCTACAGTCCATGGGGTTGTAAAGAGTCAGACATAACTGAGCAATTAACACACATACTTAATATAAACACATATAATACAGTGTTTAGGAAAAATATGCAAAGGGTAGATTACAGTGCATTCAAATTCTTAAAAAGTGCTGTCAGGTTTGCCTCCTGGCCTCCCCCAAACCCCAACAACTGTCCTCCTCTCCCACCTCAATCTCCATTCTCCATTTAAGGATAAACGAGCCAGCTCTGCTTTCAGCTAACCTCTTTCCTTTTTCGCAAACGCTTTGAAAGTTCCCTTGGGAGTTTTAAATCATCCCTTCTACCTACTGCTGTTTTATTCCCAAGTGTTGCGTTATCAGGCTCTCTACCCTCCTGGAGAAAGGTGTTAATTAGCTTGCCATGCAAGTTATCCAGGCCCTAGGAGGATCTTTTTACCACTGAAGGAACTCTAAGCTGGTGTCTCTAACCTCAAGGTCTGGCCACCTAGCTTGGCTCTCTCCTTTCCATAGGAAAAGTCAGCTGAGGTCATTGCCTAACAGAAACCAGGCTGACCTGCTGAATAGAAGCTCTCAATTGAGAAATTCCAGGAAGACATGTGGATTTCACAACTCAGAGAGTGGGAAGGAATGTGTGAGGGAAGGGGCAAAGTTAATGCCTTTGGAAAAGGTATGCGTTTCATTGTCATCTTATACTTGGAGCATTTTAAAAATTAACCCTTTTGATTTTATACATTACAGAGAAATAAGCATGACAAAACTAGCTGTTGTTGACGATGCATTGAAAATGCAGTACTTCCCTATGACTGTGCGGGGGTGGGAAATGGAATTATTGGAATCTCCTGGAGATAGAAGATTTTTTACATATATCAAAAAGGAACATGGATTTTTTAAATAGTTGAGAAATGTTGTGGGATTTTTGAACAAAGCCTTGGTAGAGTTCAAATCCTTCTACTGCTCCAGATACTCAAAGAGATTTCAAGTAGCTTAACCTACAGTTTTCCAAGCCGGAAGAGAAGCTGCAATATGCAAATATTTTTAAGCTGTATTCAAATTCTCGCTGGAAGGTTTTTTTGTTTGTTTTTCCTTTTGTTATTTGTTTTTTAAGCTACACAATTGGCAGTAGTATGTGACACATTTAATTCAGTATATTCTGACAAGTAATAAACTAATCCTTATAATGGTTTCTAAACTACTTGGTTGAGATATGTTACATCAGTGAGTGTGTGAATACATACACAATATTATAAGGAAAGATTTACGATAACTCACTGACTAGTGAAAGATTGCTTCAGAAAACAGAAATCACCAGATCCCAGTAATAGCTTTCCCTGAGGGAGCTTTGAAAGAGTTTACATTTGAATTGGATCCTCAAACTCTAAATTTGAACTTATCACCCATCTGTGAAGATATATTGTAGTTATATAGAAGATAACACTACAGAAATGAAATTAAATGACAACAAATTAGTTTTGTCTTTTAAAAATTATTATCAGAATTATGTTACTCTGCTGAGCTAATTCTTGTTCTAATTCTTGCCCTAATTCAGCTGGTCATTATAGCATCAAGAATCTGATCCCAAATGGGTTTCATAAATAATCTCTTCTAATAAGTATCCTCAGTTATTGAAATGTAAAAAGAAATCTCACATAGACAACAAGGAAAAGGAGATGGAAATAACACAGCTTAATGACTGGTAAATTTTTTCATACTGCCTTCTTAAATCTGTTTCCACTGCCAACAAGATAGGCTGCTCCACACCTGGGATTCTCCAGGCAAGAACACTGGAGTGGGTCACCATTTTTCTATCACCTGAGGGCAAATTCACATTAAATACCAAGATATTTATGTTTTTTACAGACTCATTGATCAGTTAAGACTGCCACTTATGATTCATCTGTTCCAATTATTCCTAAGCATGAATTTTGTTACAGGAAATCATTACATAAAGTTCATTTTTTAAGAACTAATGGGGAATAACCTATTTAAATATGCTGGGATTTCAAATTCTGTAAATGATTTAATTATCAGAAAACAAATATTATATTAAATTGTCTTTAACTATGAGCTCAATGGATGTCTTTTAGCACGTGGTTCTGCCCTTTCCTTGCTGTGTTGACTAGACCTCTCTAGCCTGGTTCCTCACATATAAAAACGAGGACAACAACTGCAGTCATCTCATAAGAGTGGTGAGAGAATTAAATGAGATAATATGAATATAAAAACCCTGTGTCTGGCCCATAAGAAAGGGCTCCATAGATATTCTAATTATCACTGTTAAAAAGTTCAAATGATTGACAAAGTATGGATGAGACTTTAAAATATGTCTTTTAATCCATATCTGTCTCTCTTCCCAATTGCATTTTACCAAGAGTACAATGTAGCTAGCACTTTTATACTATATTTAAATTCATGCCAAAAATGCTGCTGCTGCTGCTAAGTCGCTTCAGTCGTGTCTGACTCTGTGCGACCCCATAGATGGTAGCCCACCAGGCTGCTCCACACCTGGGATTCTCCAGGCAAGAACACTGGAGTGGGTCGCCATTTCCTCCTCCAATGCATGAAAGTGAAAAGGGAAAGTGAAGTCGCTCAGTCGTGTCCGACTCTTTGCAACCCCATGGACTGCAGCCTACTAGGCTCTTCCATCCACGGGATTTTCCAGGCAAGAGTACTGGAGTGGGGTGCCATTGCCAAAAATAAGCCGTTACAAATTTTGTTTAGGGCCTTAAAAACGGTGCTTCCAACTGTTACTCAACTTCTTTATGAGGAGAGAGGAGAAAAGGAAATAATGTCTATTGAACAAATACATTGTTTTCGTTTCTTGCTAATGTTTCATCTCCAGAATGGGTAGTATTCCCTCTGGAAGAGCCAGTGGGAATAATGCCATCTGGAACCCACACAGCACGGGCAGCATGCAGAACTCAAGAAAGGTCTAGACTGCCAGCTTTCAGGGTCTTTGCATGCCCAAAGCACTCTCATTTTCCTGAAATTACCCTGAGAATATTGTGTAACAGCAATTTGAATACACTGACTCACTTCCACTGTGATTTAATGTCTACTTTGCTACCAAATTAGCCATATTTGGCCAGCTCTTCTGTCTTCACAATTTTCTTTGTGTTTATCCTTATGCTTAGCAACTAACCAAACACTGACTGGAATATCAATATTTAAAATGAAATGTATTAATAGCTTACTAATTGTTCCACTGAGAGACTGAGTTTGTAGGTTACATATTTGCACTTCTTTGTTTTACTTATGATATTCTGAAGGCGTGAAATGTTGACTTTCTCTCCAACTATTCGCAAGCTTTAAGCAAGTGAGTGCGTGTTCAGTAGTGTCTGAATCTTTGCGACCCTATGGACTGTAGCCCACAAGCTTTTCAATACTAGTAAAAAGGTATCCTTTAGTGTCTTTAGTTCACAGAAGATTGATATCTTAAGTGCTGGTGAATACAGACATGCTAAGACCACGAGGAAAATTTTAATGAAGAATCAAAAAGTCACAAATATGTAAACAGGACAACTGGTTTTCTTAAGGCAGTGACCAAAATTAAAGCCCCTGTCCTCTGCACCCCATCCCCAACAGTTTTCTTTTGAACAAACAGCCTGTGTTTCTGGGCCCAAAATGATGTTTTAAGTTGAAAAAACATTACTGACTTTTACTGGAAGCAAATTTAAAGCAAAAGGTTTTATTTTATGCCATTTAAAAATTATCAAAGCCATAAATTTATAGTCATAGAATTACCATTTTTTATTTTTGGTTTGTTTTACCTTGGAAAAGCTTGAAAATGTTTACTGTAAACTCATTTTACACATACTAAAAGTATTATAACATTCTTCCAAAAAAAAAAAAGGGATCGTGTGTCATTTCAGACATCACATTGGTCTAGACAAGGGAAAAGTATGAAATGTTTTTGCATGAGATCATGGCTCTGAGTAGTACCTCTTGCACTAACCAGAGAACTTTTAGAGCTGGAAGGGGCTTTACAGGTCATTATTTTATTTCCTCAATTTACAGGTAAGAACCTGAGGCCCAGAGAGTAAATGACCTATGGAAGGTCTGGAGTTCATGTTCCGAGGTGTCTAATAGTAAGAGTTGTTCTGATGGTCTTTTGCAGACTGTTTAGAAAGGGCAGTTTCTATTATTCTTAACACAAGACCTCTAATACATGGAATTATACAACATCCTACTAGGGCCATCCTCCAAATACAATGATTAGGGAGGTCAGGAGAGCAAATGGGAATACATTTGGGATTACTTGGATGTACAAATGGAAATACAATCAGGATGGAGAAAGGATTATCTATCCCTGAATTTTCAGCCAACACATTAGCCAAGGTAGTAAGACTTTGCAGGGCTCTTGTTGTGCCATAAGAGGCGGCATGGTTGGGTATGAAAGTACAACATTGACCTCCTATCATGACACATACGGGCTTCCTTGGTGGCTCAGTGGTAAAGAATCTGCCTCCAAGGCATGAGACCCATGAGACGCTGGTTTGATCCCTGGATCGGGAAGATCTTCTGGAGAAGAAAATGGCAACCCACTCCAGTATTGTTGCCTGGAGAATCCCATGGACAGAGGATCCTGGCAGGTTACAGTCTATAAAGACAAAGAGTCAGACATGATGGAAGCGACTGAGCATGCACACATGCATAACACATACTCCCTACTTTACTGCCAGGATCATGTCTAAGGCCAGTGTGTCTCCCAGGTCATCTTACTGGTTGAGTCTAATTGTTTTCTATTCCCTTGATAGTGTATCTAGTATAGTTGACAAACCTCTGCTGGTTATAACAAATATAGTTTATCCAATCCACATTTTTATTGATGGTGGACCATCAGAATAATACCGGTTCTAATTCCTTTGCTATCTGGTTTCTAGCTTTGCTCTAGGGTTTGGTATAAATCCTTCACCTCTACCACGGTGACCTTAGTAGGGTCATTAGGAACTGAGGGTCAAGTTTGTTCAGAGTTCTGGGTCTATGTCATTAATGAGGAGGTAAAATTTTTAACAAGCTGAATAGGTAACGTTCCCAGTGGATATCTCCTAGATAGGTCTGCCCCTAGTCCATACCAATGCTCAAGAGACGGATGCTTATCTCTGGTTTGACTGTTAACAACAGTGGGTTACATTGTAGATTCCCATAATCATCTCGGGGTACCCTCCTTGCCAGGGATAATCTTTTAGTTCCACTAGGGTGGGAGCTGCTTTATATGGCTCAGCCGTGTAACCAATCCTGGGTAGTCCACCATACTTTGGCCAAACTATAGCAGGGGAGTTGGCATGGATCATTTCCTGACATGCCCGATATGGTTCAGGACAAAGGTACTTATGTTCTTCAGATAGCTGTTTTTGGCTGTGTAGGTCACCATAAGGCAAGACCTGGAAAGCATCAAATTTCAAAGTTAGGGGATCCATGCTCATGGTCACATTAATAATTAAGTTGACCTGATAAGGGCTGTCCCCAACAATCAGCATCTTGGTATAGAGAATGACCAAGAAGGATATTAAGGTCTTTTCAAAGACAGCTTTGTAGGATTGGGTGCTGGACCATAGCCCATTGTTCTTTTTTGTTAGGGGATGGAGTCCCTTTGATTCTCC
>NW_011494875.1:3995970-3997267 GCF_000754665.1 Bison bison bison | reverse complement strand
TGTAATGAGTCCAGCCTTTCTCTGCAGTGCGGGCAGCTGTTTCCTTCATGAGCAATACCTTATCAGGTCCTTCTCAGGCCAGTTTGAGTTTGTCTTCCTTCCAGGTTTTTCTCAGAACACGATCACCAGAATGATGAGGATGCATGGGAAATCCAAGGATGGAGCCTGAGCCAACCAACAGGCCCTGCAACTTAAGAGAAGGCAGAGTAGAGGAGAGGCCAAGTATATGTTTCTCAGAAATTGGTCTTTAGTTTCCATGCTTGGCAGGTCAGCAATTTGACCTGAATATGGTAACCCGTACAGCATCTTATATGGGGATAATTCAGTATTCTTACGAGGGGCAGTTCTGATTCTGAGAAGAGTAATTGGGAGGCACTTGGTCCAAGGAAATTTGGTTTCTAACATTAATTATTTATTTATTTTTCTTCATCCCTACCTACATATACCTTCTGGCTTCTCTTAATTTTTCTAAACTTCTATATTTCCAATTGTCTAATTTCTGTAATTTCTTAGAAATATCTGGCCAAATATTAGTTACAAAATGGAATTTTAACATATTTTGGCCAAGAGGATCATCTAAATTCAATCCAGAGTATTTTTCTTATTTGGTCTTTTTTAACCTACTCAGAAATTCAACCAGCCCTTCATCTTTTCCTTGCTGGATGTCAAAGGCCTTAGTAATATTTTGGGATTGGGGAACTGACTCTCTGATCCCTTTTATAATTAGGTCCCTGAGATCTCTCATATTACCCCTATGTTTAGGATTGTTATTATCTCATTGTGGCTTCTTGGTTAGGGAATTTCACTTCAGCTACTAAGGCATTTGAGCCAGCTGGGTATTCCCTTTTCCAATCGGCCGGCCATCACTGCCAGAAAACACAACACCTAAGATAGACATAAGCTCAGCCCATGTGAAAATTTGGGGGCCTAGGAGTTGATCTAGCTGGTCTGCAACCCCAGGTGGATCCTCTAATAGGGGCTTCAGTTCTTTCTTCAGTTCTTGAAACTTGGAGCTGGTAAGGGGGATGTCCACAAATCCAGTTCCCTTTCCTCCTAGGGGAACTTCTCGGAGGAAGTAGAGGGCCTGAGGTTTCTCTCTTTTTGGGGGGAAGGGTAAAATTTGAATGTCCATTTTACATTGTTTTATCTCCTTCCTCAATGGAGGAAGGGAGGGGAACAGTGCTGGAGATGGTGCTGAGGCCATGGTGGCCATCTCGGTTTCCCTCTTTTCTGTTCTTGTTTCCTCTTCTATCTGAGGCAGTTCAGGCTGTTCCTGGGCAGTTCAGGCTGTAGGCCT
>NW_011494875.1:3993596-3995870 GCF_000754665.1 Bison bison bison | reverse complement strand
TCCCCTGTCCCTGGGATTCTCCAGGCAAGAACACTGGAGTGGGTTGCCATTTCCTTCTCCAATGCCTGAGAGTGAAAAAATAAAGTTCCATCTTTAAGGGGAATAGAACCACTGGCCCCTTTCTCCAACAAAGAATATAATCTATTTCTTCCTGGGCAACCAGACTCTTGTCATTAACAAATTCTATAGGCAATTGGAAGATCCAATCTTCATCTGACCCAAACTTAGGCCAAAATACTGATGGTTTCAACATAGGTTCTTGAGTCCAAATGAAACAGAAATACTTTACCATCTGTTGTTTCCCTTTCGTCCTAGGATTATCTCCCCAATGTTGGAGCATGTGTCCTAGGGGACCGTCTAGGGGAATCTCGTTGTTGGCCTTTTTCCCCTTGGAATCCTTCTTGCCTAAAGAAGAATTCTTACTACCCATCCCTATCATCTGATTCTTGGAGGAGGGTATGGCAACCCACTCCAGTATTCTTGCCTGGAGAATTCCACAGACAGAAGAGCCTGGTGGGCTACAGTCCATAGGTTGCAAAATCAGACACGACTGAAGCGAGTTAGCATGCACACATCTTCTCTGATTGTGTGCACTTGACTGGAGGCTCATCACCATCCCCACTCGCTCCCCCCCACCTTTCTTTCTTCAAAGGTTTCTTGCACTCTTTTCCAGTAGCTTCAATTCTGTCTCCAGCCGTTTCCCTCGTGGGAGAAATATCCCCAGAAGAGGTACTTCTTAGCTACTGGTAGGTGTGGGTAGTTCATTCGACCTCTCCAGGTGATGTGGATCCCCGAGGAGCTCCCCAATTGTTGGAAATCTAATCCCACTCATGCCGGGGAGAATGAGAAAAATACTCGACAACAGTCTGGCGGGCAATCACACTGAGCGGGAAGTCTGCTCCCCTCCGTGTTTATCCCTGACATGTTGCACCCTACTCTGGGAGATGGTGAGGGACCGGGAGTCCTGGCGTGCTGCAGTCCTTGGGACCCTGAAGACTCGCACAGGACTGGGGAACTGAACAACAACAACTTGGATTGATGGGAGCATGGCAGCACAATCCAGAGCGATTGGCTAATTCAAGTGAAGCAGCTGCCAAGTGAGGTGGCTGGGAACAAATGAAGCATCTGGGTGGGGGAGGGGCTTCCCTGGTAGCTCAGTTGGTAAAGAATCCGCTTGCAACAGGGGAACCTATCAACATGTGCAGCTTGGCTACAGGAACTTTCCTAATTGTTGTTCAGTCGCCCAGTCCTGTCCGACTCTCTGCAACCCCATGGATTGCAGCACACCAGGCATTTCGGTCCCTCACTATCTCTGGACATTTGCCCAAGGTCATGTCCATTGCATCGGTCATGCCTCCTCCTTTGATGCCCTCTTCTCCTTCTGCCCTCAATCTTTCCCAGGATCGGGGACTTTTCCAATGAGTTGTCTGTTCGCTTCAGATGACCAAAATACCAGAGTTTCAGCTTCAGCATCAGTCCTTCCAGTGACTATTCAGGGTTGATCTCCCTTAAGATTGACTGGTTTGCTCTTTTTGCTGTCCAAGAGACTTTCAGTAGTCTGGTCCAGCACCACAGTTTGAAGGCATTCTGCCTTTAGGTTCTGCCTTCCTTATGGTCCAGGTCCAGCTCTCACAACCGAAAGTGACCACTGGGAAGACCACAGCCTTGACTAAATCGGACTTTGTGGGCAGGGTAATGTCTCTGCTTTTCCACACACTAAGTTTGTCATAGCTTTCCTGGCAAGAAGCAGTCCTATTCGGATTTCATGGCTACAGTCACAGTCTGCAGTGAGTCTGGAGCACAAGAAGAGGCAATCTGTCACTATTTCCACCCTTTTCCCTTCTATTTGCCATGCAGTACAGGAACTTAAGACTACAAAATGGAGTGGGTTTCCTAGGAAGGAAGTTGATTATATTCTTTGATAGAAAAGACCACATGATTCCTATACTCACAGAAATAATTTCGAGTCTTTTGGAAAGGTCACTGGAAAATCTCCGAGTTTATGGGGAGTTTGCTTTCCTAACCTTTTTTTTTTTTCCCCGCTTTCCCCGGGTCCCCAGCCAACCGCGGAGCCGCTAGAAGAGGCAGCCTCCTTCTCCCGGCGCGACGGGTCGTGGCCGCAGCGAACCACCTCCCGCGGCCAGAGGCCCCGGCCTGGATCAGGCTCGGGCTCCTGGGCCGCGTGATGCACCCAAAAAAGGTGCAGCCTCGCACGTGTCCCCGCCGGCGCCCGGGACCCAATCGCCGCGTCCGCCTAGCGCTCGGGCCGCGTCC
>NW_011494875.1:3977827-3993082 GCF_000754665.1 Bison bison bison | reverse complement strand
GCCCCAGGCTGACCTTGGTCTGGCCGCCCAGCTGTCGCCACCAGCCGGGCGTCCCGCTCCCCACCAGTTCCCCTGGTGGAGGCTGTGTTCCCGGTCTGCCGTCCGTTCGGTCTCTGCCCCTCCGGCCTCTTTCCCACACACCTGGGACCTGGTGTCTTGCCCCCGCTACCCCGGCGCTCGGGCCTCCGCCCGCCTGGCCCCCCGCGTCCTCTCTGAGGGCGTCCCCGGGCTCCCTGGGCCCCGCCGCTCCTGGGTTTTGCTCCTCAACTCCGCCGTGACTGTTTTTGTGCCCTCATTTTCCTGCCCCAATTCACTAAAAAATGACCCACCCAGTAAAGCTAGCCTTTTCGCTAATCCTAAACGGCACCATGCTGCTTAGTGTATTTTGTTTCTCTTCTTTTCCATTTGAGACTGAACAAATGGCAAGATGTTGAGCGTTTTCTCTTTTCGAATTTTTTTTCAAAGCACGGAAATTGTGGCTTCCCTGATGTCCCAGAAGGTAAAGAATCCGCTTGCAGTGCGGGAGAACTGGATTCGATCCCTGGATCGGGAAGATCCCCTGGAGGCTGCTGCTGCTGCTGCTAAGTCGCTTCAGTCATATGTCCGACTCTGTGCGGCCCCATAGACGGCAGCCCACCAGGCTCCCCCGTCCCTGGGATTCTCCAGGCAAGATCACCAGAGTGGGTTGCCATTTCCTTCTCCAATGCATGAAAGTGAAAAGTGAAAGGGAAGTCGCTCAGTCGTGTCCGACTCTCAGCGACCCCATGGACCTGGGATTTTCCAGGCAAGAGTACTAGAGTTGGGTGCCATTGCCTTCTCCGTCCCCTGGAGGAGGGCATGGCAACCCACTCCAGTATTCGTGCCTGGAGAATCCCATGGACAGAGGAGCCTGGCGGGCTACAGCCCATGGGGTCACAAAGAGTCGGACACGACTGAGCGACTAAGCACAGCATAATTTGGCAGTGGAGATATGCTCCGATTTCTTAAAATACAAAACCAATACATGGTGGCTGGAAAAAAAAAAAAAGGCAAAAACATGTACAAAAATAAAAACTTGTTTGCTCCACTCACCCTAAGCCCATGTATTCCAATACATGACGTGTCTGTTTATCTCACACACAAGTTGTATATTATTCACCTTCTTGCCTCTTCTTGCTCTGCAACATGTTGTAAAATACTTTTCAGTGTTACTCCATGTAGATGTATTTCATTTTCTATGTGGTAACGAAATATTCTGTATCTACCAGTGTGCATTTAGATTGCTTTCCATCTTCTTCTGTTATAAACACTAACAGCTTAATTGAAAGTCCTTGTATAAAGTTCTCTTTGAGCATTTGGGAATGCCCTTGTAGGGTAGATTCTGACAAGTGAAACTGTTAGGTCAAAGAGTAGCCGTGTTTTACATTTCAGTAGAAGTAGTAGTGTTCGTTGCTCAGCTGTGCCCAACTCTTTGCAACCCCATAGACTGTAGCCTGCCAGGCTCCTCTGTCTGTGGAATTTTTCAGGCAAGAATACTGGAGTGGGTTGTCATTCTCTTCTGCAGGCGATCTGCCCCACCCAGGAACCCAACCCAGGTCTCCTGCATTGCAGGCAGATTCTTTACCATCTTTACCACCAGGGAATAAGGGCTGCCAAATTATTCCCTGAAAAAGTGATGCCGCTTGTAGACTCCCGCCCGTGTGTGAATGTAGACAGCCCTTTCTTTAAATGAAACGTACAGAGTAGGGGACTGGAGTGTGTGTGGTTCAGTGGTTGTCTAAAGCGGATGAAAGGTCCCTGGGGAAGTTTATAGGAAAAAGTGGGCCATTTAGCCCATGCTGCAGCTGCTAAGTCACTTCAGTCGTGTCTGACTCTGTGCGACCCCATAGACGGCAGCCAACTAGGCTCCTCTGACCCTGGGATTCTCCAGGCAAGAACACTGGAGTGGGTTGCCATTTCCTTCTCCAGTGCATGAAAGTGAAAAGTGAAAGTGAAGTCGCTCAGTTGTGTCCGACTCAGCGACCCCATGGGCTGCAGCCTACCAGGCTCCTCCGTCCATGGGATTTTCCAGGCAAGAGTACTGGAGTGCCCATAGTGATGTGGAAACAAAGAATCAGCAAAGAGCATGAGTGTTCTGTAATATGTTTATATGTTGTCCTTGTTCCTCTTTTTGCACCCTACTGAGTTTCATAGTCTGGTACCATTTATTGTCCTTTTCTGTTACCATGCCAGAATTGAAAGGTGCTCTCATTGATTACGCCCTTATTTATAAGATATTCTATTATTAATAGTATTGCATATTTTCATAATGAAGTAATATCTGATAATTTTAATAAAAATTAAGATGGTTAAAAACAAAGATCTTCCCTTTCCCCAGTCCTCCTGCTTTTCTATTTTTAGTTTTTCTGAATTCTCCTAAATTCAGATATTCTTCTGAATTTCTTAATGTATCCACTTGAATTTTTCTGTGTTTAGGTTTTCTGAGAGTTGCCACATGAATTATATGTTACACTTTAAAATTAGACAATGTCTACTGACAACAGCTACTATATACGTATAAAATTAATCATCTTACTTGCTGTGAAATATGAGAAGTTTAGCTCAGGTTCATTATCTCTCCCCTCCCTGCTGATTTTTATATTATTATTTTACATTATACTCATGTAGTTTACTGTTGATTTTCTATTATATAGAAATTTCTGTATTATGCTTCTTTTATATAGAAAGTTGCATGTGTGCATGCTAAGTCACTTCAGTCATGTCTGACACTTTTCAGCCCTATAAACTGTGGCCCCCTCCCCAGGCTCCTCTGTCCATGGGATTCTGCAGGCAAGAATACTGGAGGAGGTTGCCATGCCTTCCTCCAGGAGATCTTCCCAATCCAGGAATAGAACTTGTGTCTCTTATGTCTCTTGAATTGGCAGGCAGGTTCTTTACCACCAGCGCCACCTGGGGAGCCCATGTATATATAAAAGGTTGAGAAAAATAACACTTGCACATTCCTTTCCTTTTCTTTACTTTGGTTAATCATTGTTTCTATGTTAAGTTCTATAAAATTTGTATTTTGTTTTATAATTGTTACTATGCCATTTTGTTTTAGGCTGATAGGTTGATTGGAAGAATTGTAACTTAACAGACAGCATAATGAGAAGCAGCATAGCCAACATTTAAGAGCAGGGATTCTGGAGCCAGAATGTCTAGCTTCACCAACCAGTGTGTGACCTTGGGCAAGTCACTTAACTTTACTGTGCTATTGTTGAAAGGACCAAACTGGCTAATAAATCTAATAAAGCTTAGGATAGGACATATATTAAGTGTTAAATAAGTGTTACTTGTTGTTATTTTTACTATTCTGATTGGGAAATAATTATTTCAGAACCAAGTAGTGTAATTATACTAATTAAAAAGTTTAGAAATACAATTCTGTGACATGAAACCTGTGTACTAGGAGGAAAAGTTCTCTTACACTATAAATCATGCTCAGATTTTATTTAAAATGATATCAGAGTTCATTTTACTTTATATTTGAGTGGCAATGTTCTTTTACACCTTGTTTAAACTTTCTAGTTACTTATTAAAAACAGGAACAGCACATTGATCCTCAAAATTTCCTAGTTTAAATTAACTATCTGATGAATGCAAATTCCTCATTTTTTGAAAACATTCTGTTCCTTGAGGATTTGGGGGTTTTGTTCTAATTTTCACTGCTGCTGCTGCTGCTAAGTCGCTTCAGTCATGTCCGACTCTGTGCAACCCCATAGACGGCAGCCCACCAGGCTCCCCTGTCCCTGGGATTCTCCAGGCAAGAACACTGGAGTGGGTTTCCTTCTCCAATGCATGAAAGTGAAAAGTGAAAGTGAAGTCACTCAGTCGTGTCCTACTCTTCGCCACCCCATGGACTGCAGCCTATCAGGCTCCTCCGTCCATGGGATTTTCCAATATTGATATATGTCTTTCTGAACATAGCTATCTGGGATTTATATTATTGTTGTTGCTTTTACTTGGACTCCTGTGTTAGTTGCATTGTTTAGGATTCCACATTTTCCACTTTCTTGAATATCTTAGTCCTTTCATTCAATTGCAGCCTCAAATAATTTAAAGAAACAGTAACTGAGAGATAAACTACCTGAGTTCTTAGATGCCTGAAAAGGTCTCTATCTTGCTTTCACATGTGGTTAGTCATCTGGTAGAGTATTCTAGTCTCAAAATAATGTTTGCTTTGAAGGCACTGCCTCAGTACCTTCTAACACCAGATGTTAATAATTTTCATGCCAAAGTAAGCTCATTTCTTTGTTGGTACTTTTTTTTTTTTTTTTGCTCTTTGAAGCTTAAAAACTTTTCCTTACATTATTTTATCAGGTTGTATCTCGGTCTTTTGTTGTTGTTGTTCTTATGACTTGACAATTGGTTGCCTTTTTCAATTCCAGGAATTATTTTTTTTACTAATGGAAACTTTCTATTGTTTCTTTATTTCCCCCTCTCTGTTTTCTCTGTTCTTTCCTCTGACATGTATTACTCATATACTGTACCTTCTGCTTTTATGTGAGTATCTCTTAGCATTTCTTTTGTGTTTTCCATCTTTTGTTTGGATAGATTTCCCCGACTATGTTTCCAGATCACTGTTTTGTTTTTAATACTACCCATCCCATTATTTACTTCTTATACTAGACTTAATATTTTTTTTTGACAATCATTTTTAGTCTCCCACATTTTTCTGTTAGTCTCTAATTTCTTTTTTTTCCAGAGCTGGTTTTTCTTCCGGTATGGATAATATTTAAATCTTTCTGAGGACATTAAATAGAATTGATTGAATTTGTTTTTGTCTTGCATTAACTTTTTGTCCCTTTCCACATAGCAATATTTTTTTTAATTCTAAAAGTTTTCCTCAAGTGTCCAGTAATCTTTAGGTGACCATTTATTTTTATGAATAAAGGTTATGTTGATTTGTAGAAGCAACTGTGCTGGATTCCTGCTGAAGTTGCTTATGTTTATCCAAAATCGCCTCTAAATGGAAGTATACTCATGGGATATCGTGTAATTTGGCAGATCTTGTGGTGGGGAAGGTTTCTTCACTTAGGGTTAACGGGTGAGAATCCAGAGGACTCCTGGTCCTTATCATTAACAAAGTAAAACAAAACAAAGCAAACAAAAATGTGACTGTAGGTAGAAATATTTCAGTCTATTCTATTCCTGAATGGTGCTCCCTTTTTCTTTTACCTTCTAGTCAGTTGGTGAGTGAGTGAGTGAAGTCGCTCAGTCGTGTCCGACTCTTTGCGACCCCATAGACTATAGCCTACCAGGCTCCTCCGTCCATGGGATTTTCCAGGCAAGAGTACTGGAGTGGGTTGCCATTTCCTTCTCCAAGTCAGTTGGTGAGTACATAGTTATCTCAAGATCTGTTCTGTTCAGATCTCTAGACCCTACACCTCTTCTCAGGTCCTTTCCAGGAAAACCATTCTGTCCTCTATTGAGAGCATAGTTATTTCATGTTAGGGATAAGGTAGGGTGGAAGGAGGCAGGTGGGAGACCATTCCTTCAACTTTTCCACATTGGCATCTATTTGTTAAGTCTCTTCTTACAAGTCTTCTTTTTAAAAAATATTTATTTATTTATTGATGCCATTCCCCATGGCATATAGGATCATAGTTCTCTGACCAAGGATCAAACCCATGCCCCTGCAGTGGAAATCGAGGATTCTTAACCACTGAACCACCAGGGAAGTCCCACATGTCTTTCTTAACTACTTTTTTGTTCTTTCTTTTGGCACCTGTTCCTTTCCTTATACATCTTTTATAGTTTAAAATTACATTAGTTATAGTGACTTGGACTCTGATTGTAAGCAGTAGAAGCAGTATGAACAGTAGGGAGGAAGATCTCCCCCCTCCAAAAAATGTGGACTGTTTGAGAAACAGTTTGGAATGCAATAGACTGCAGGTTGGGTTTCCCTGGTAGCTCAGCTGGTAAAGAATCAGCCTGCAATGAAGGAGACCTGGGTTTGATTCCTTGGTTGGGAAGATCCCTTGGAGAATGGATAAGCTATCCACTCCAGTGTTCTTGGAGACTGGTGGCTCAGACAGTAGAGTCCACCTGCAATGTGGGAGACCTGGGTTCGATGCCTGGGTTGGGAAGATCCCCTGGAGGAAGGCATGGCAACAGGCTGCAAGTAACAGAAAACACAACAAGCAATTGCTGAGACAAATAAGGGTTAGTTTTTGTGCTATAAAAAGTTCATAGGTAGGTATGGTGATAATGGTTCATAGCTTGTGGATATCAGGTAAGGTGCCATTGTATTTTCTTAGCTTTTCCCTCAAGGCTATAGCTGCTATTCTAATCATCGCATCTGCATTCAGTAGAATATAAGGAAGGAGAGGGAAGAGTGGAAATGTCAGCCATAGGCATCCCCTTTAATCTAGAAAGCATTAACTTTGCTGGCATTCTCCCTACCCTTCAACACACATACAGGTATACCTTGCTTTATTCCACTTCACTTTATTGAGCTTTGCAGATGTTACATTTTTTTTTTTTTTTCTTACATTGAGGATTTGTGGCAACTTTGTGTTGAACAAGTCTATTGGTGCCATTTATAAACAACATTTGCTCACTTAATGTCTCTGTGTCACATTTTGGTAATTCTTGGAATACTTCAAACTTTTTCATTATTATTATTATATTTTTTATCCTTCTGGGAAAGATTCACCATCCTAGATGCCATTCAGAACATTTGTGATTCATGGAAAGAGGTCAAAATATCAATATTAATAGAAGTTTGGGAGAAGTTGATTCCAGCCTTCATGGATGACTTTGAGGGGTTCAAGACTTGGAAGAAGTATTAGCAGATGTGGTGGAAATAGCAAGAGGACTCAAATTAGAAGTGGAGCCTGAAGATGTGACTCAGTTGCTTCAATCTCGTGGTAAGGCTTTCCGCATGAGGAGTTGTTTCTTATGCATAAACAAAGAATGTGGTTTCTTGAAATAGAATCTACTCCTGGGAAGATGTCATGAAGACTGCTGAAATGACAAGAGGATATTTAGAATATTACATAAACTTAATTGATAAAGCAGGAGCAGAGCTTGAGAAGATTAGCTCCAGTTTTGAAAGAAGTCCTGTCATTGGTCAAAGGCTATCAAATAGCATTGTGTGCTTCAGAAATACTGTTCGTGAAAGGAAGAGTCAATATGACGTGGCAAAATTTTACTGTTGTCTTTTTAAAAAGAAATTGCTACAGCCACTCCAGCCTTTACCAGCCACCATCCTAACAGGTCAGTAGTCATCAGCATTGAGGCAAGACCCTCCATCAGCAACCAAAATTATGACTTGGTGAAGGTACAGATGATGGTCAGCATTTTTAGCAATAGAGTATGTTTAAACTAAGGTATTTAAATTAGTTTTTAAATTTGCCTTATTTTGATATTTGCTTTATTTTGATAGCCTGGAACTGAATTGGCAATGTCATTAAGGTATTCCTATAGTTCTTTTTCATATTTATAATTGAACAGAACTATTGTACTGGGCTACAACTACTGCAGAAGCCCTAACGAAAAAATCAGTCATTTCTTCAAAGAGCTCTGGTTTGTTTTATTGTAGAATGATATTAAAAACCACCCCTTCATGGATCACAGCTTTATCATTGTGAAGGAGCTATGAGCCATTCCATGCAGGGCCATCCAAGATGGACGGGTCATAGCAAAGAATTCTGACAAAATGTGGGCCACTGGAGAAAGAAATGGCAACTCACTCCAGTATTCTTGCCTGAAGAACCCCATGTACAGTCTGAAAAGGCAAAAATATAAGACACTAGAGCCCCCCCCCCAGGTCAGAAGGTGTTCAATATGCTATTGGGGGAGGACAATTACTAATAGCTCCAGTAAGAATGGAAGCGGCTGGGCCAAAGCAGGAATGATGTTCAGCTGTAGACGTGTCTGGTGGTGAAAGTAAAGTCCAATGTTGTAAAGAACAATATTGCATAGGAACCTGGAATGTTAGGTCCATGAATCAAGGAAAACTGGATGTGGTCAAGTAGGAGATGGCAAAAGTGAACATCAACATCTTAGGAATCAGTGAACTAAAATGGATGGGAATGGTGATTTTAAATCAAATGATCTACTACTGTGGCCAAGAATCCCTCAGAAGAAATGGAGTAGTCCTCACAGTCAAAAAAAGAGTAAGAAATACAGTGTGTGCTATGTGCTAAGTCATTTCAGTCATGTCCAGCATTTTGCAACCCTATGGACTATAGCCTGCCAGGCTCTTCTGTCCTTGGGATTCTCCAGGCAATAATCCTGGTATTGGTTGCCATTTCCTCCTCCAGGGAACCTTTCTGACCAAGGATCAGAACCTGTGTCTCTTATGTATCCTGCATTGGCAAATGCGTTCTTTACTGCTAGTGCCACCTGGGAAGCCCAAGAAATGCAGTACTTGAGTGTACTCTCCAAAAATGACAGAATGATCTCAGTTCTTTTCCAAGGAAAACCATTCAACATCACCAGTAATCCAACTCTATACTCCAAGCACTTATGCTGAAGAGCTGAAGTTGACCTGTTCTATGAAGACCTACAGCACCTTCTAGAACTAACACCAGAAAAAGATGTCATTTCATCATAGGGGATTGGAATGCAAAAGAAGAAAGTCAAGGGATACCTGGAGTAACAGGCAAGTTTGGCCTTGGAATACAAAATGAAGGAGGGCAAAGGCTAATAGAGTTTTGTCAAGAGAACACACTGGTCATAGCAAACACCATTTTCTAATAACACAAGAGTCTACTCTACACATGGGCATGACCGGATGGTCAATATTGAAATCAGATTGATTACGTTCTTTGCAGCCAAAGATAGAAAAGCTCTATGCAGTCAACAAAAACAAGATCTGAAGCTGACTGTGGCACTCTGTCTACCAGATGTAATCCCTTGAATCTGTTTGTCACCTCCACTATATAATCATGAGGGATTTGATTTAGGTCATACCTGAATGGCCTAGTGGTATTCCCTACTTTCTTCAATTTAAGACTGAATTTTGCAATAAAGATTTCCAGTTGTTTCCATGTCCTGGCTATTATAAACAGTGCTGCAATGAACATGGGGGTACATGTGTCTCTTTCAATTATGGTTTCCTTGGTGTGTATGCCCAGCAGTGGGATTGCTGGGTCATATGGCAGTTCTATTTCCAGTTTTTTAAGGAATCTCCACACTTTTCTCCATAGTGGTTGCACTAGTTTGCATTCCCACCAACAGTGTAAGAAGGTTCCTTTTTCTCCACACCCTCTCCAACATTGTTTGTAGATTTTTGGATAGCAGCCATTCTGACTGACGTGAAATGGTACCTCATTGTGGTTTTGCATTTCTCTAATAATAAGTGATGTTGAGCATCTTTTCATGTGTTTGTTAGCCATCTGTATGCCTTCTTTGGAGAAATGTCTGTTTAATTCTTTGGCCCATTTTTTGATTGGGTCATTTATTTTTCTGGAGTTGAGCTGCAGGAGTTGCTTGTATATTTTTGAGATTAATTCTTTGTCAGTTGCTTCATTTGCTATTATTTTCTCCCATTCTGAAACCTGTCTTTTCACTTTGCTTATAGTTTCCTTCATTGTGCAAAAGCTTTTAAGTTTAATTAGGTCCCATTTGTTTATTTTTTCTTTTATTTCCATTACTCTGGGAGGTGGGTCATAGAGGATCCTGCTGTGATTTATGTCGGAGAGTGTTTTGCCTATGTTCTTCTCTAGGAGTTTTATAGTTTCTGGTCTTATGTTTAGATCTTTAATCCATTTTGAGTTTATTTTTGTGTATGGTGTTAGAAAGTGTTCTAGTTTCATTCTTTCACAAGTGGTTGGCCAGTTTTCCCAGCACCACTTGTTAAAGAGATTGTCTTTATCCATCGTATATTCTTGCCTCCTTTGTCAAAGATAAGGTGTCCATAGGTGCATGGATGTATCACTGGGCTTTCTGTTTTGTTCCGTTGATCTATATTTCTGTCTTTGTGCCAGTACCGTACTTTCTTGATGACTGTGGCTTTATAGTAGAGCATGAAGTCAGGCAGGTTGATTCCTCCAGTTCCATTCTTCTTTCTCAAGATTACTTTGGCTATTCAAGGTTTTTTGTGTTTCCATACAAATTTTGAAATTACTTGTTCTAGTTCTCTGAAAAATACTGTTGGTAGCTTGGTAGGGATTGCATTGAATCTATGGATTACTTTGGGTAGTATACTCATTTTCACTATATTGATTCTTCCAGTCCATGAGCATGGTATATTTCTCCATCTATTTGTGTCCTCTTTGATTTCTTTCATCAGTGTTTTATAGTTTTGTATATATAGGTCTTTTGTTTCTTTAGGTAGATATATTCCTAAGTATTTTATTCTTTTTGTCACAATGGTGAATGGAATTGTTTCCTTAATTTCTCTTTCTGTATTCTCATTGGTGGTGTATAGGAATGCAAGGAATTTCTGTGTGTTAATTTTATATCCTGCAACTTTACTATATTCATTGATTAGCTCTAGTAATTTTCTGGTGGAGTTTTTAGGGTTTTCTATGTAGAGGATCCTGTCATCTGCAAACAGTCAGAGTTTTACTTCTTCTTTTCCAATCTGGATTCCTTTTATTTCTTTTTCTGCTCTGATTACTGTGGCCAAAACTTCCAAAACTATGTTGAATAGTAGTGGTGAGAGTGGGCACCCTTGCCTTGTTCCTGACTTTAGTAGAAATGCTTTCAATTTTTCACCATTGAGGATAATGTTTGCTGTGGGTTTGTCATATATAGCTTTTATTGTTTTGAGGTATGTTCCTTCTATTCCTGCTTTCTGGAGGGTTTTTTTTTTTTTATCATATATGTATGTTGAATTTTGTCAAAGGCTTTCTCTACATCTATTGAGATAATCATATGGTTTTTATCTTTCAATTTGTTAATGGTGTATTACATTGATTGATTTGTGGATATTAAAGTATCCTTACATTCCTGGGATAAAGCCCACTTGGTCATGATAAAGCCCACTTGGTCATGATGTATGATCTTTGTAATATGATGTTGGATTCTGTTAGCCTCCAATTAAAATAAATAAATTAAAAAACCCACAACATTGTAAATCAACTATGCTTGAGTAAAATGAATTAAAAAGAAAGAAAAAAAAAGAGCTCCAGTCTCTTCTGCAGTAGATGTAGCCCAGTACAACAGTTCTGGTTTTGTTCACTTTTTTTTAACCATTCTAATAGGTGTGTCATGGTATCTCACTGTTTTAATTTGCAATGCTCTAAAAATAAATTATGTTGAGTATTTTTGTAAATACTTATTTGCCATCTGTATAACATCTTTAATTGCAAGTCTGCTCAGTTCTTTTCTCTGTTTTTTAGTTGGTTGTTTCCTTGTTAGTGATTTTTAAGAATTCTTTGTGTATTTCATATACAAATTCTAAAGAGATATGTTATCTGCAAACATTTCCTCCCTGTCTATAATTTGTCTTTTTATTCTCTTTGTAGTGTCTTTTACCATGAAAAATTTTAATTTTAATTCAGTCCAGTTTACCATTTTTTCCTTTCATGGGTTGCGCTTGTGGTTTTTGAATTAAAAAACTCTTCCCCAAATCCAAGATTATCTAGATTTTCTCATACATTATCTTCTGGAAGTTTTATAATTTTGCACTTTATTTGCAGGTCTATAATCCATTTTGTGTTAATTTTTATGTATGGTATAAAGTCTGTATCTAGGTTTTTTTTTTTTTTTTCTTTCTTCTCTATATGAAAGTGAAAGTGAAGGTGTTCAGTCATGTCCGACTCTTTGCAACCCGGTGGACTGCAAATGAGTGTCTAGTTTTTCTAGCACCATTTGTTGAAAATACTATCCTGTCTTGTTTGAATTGCCTTAATCAAAAATAGGTTGACTGTATTTGTACAGATCTAGTTCTGGGCTCTTTATTTAGTTCCACTAATCTGTGTCTATTGTTGTACCATATCACACTTTGTGGATCACTGTAGCTTTATAGTAATCTTTAAATAGTGTAGCATGAGTCCCCCAAGTTTGTTCTTCAGTATTGTGTTGGCTTTTCTTGGTCTTTTGCCCTTTTATATGTATTTTAGAATCAATTTGTTGAATCTACAAAATGGCTTGCTGTAATTTTGTTAGGATTGCGTTGAATCTATAGATCAAGTTCAGAAGAATTGACATATTAACACTATTAAGTCTTTCAATCTGTGAACATGGAATACATTTCCATTTAATTAGGTCTTTGTGCAGACTTTCCTGGTAGTTCAGTGGTTAAAACTCCATGGTCCCAATGCAGGGGGCGTGGTTTTGATCCCTGGTTGGGGAACTAGATCCCGCACATGGCAACAAAGATCCCAAGTGCTGCAACTAAGACCGAGTGCAGCCAAATAAATAAATTAAAAACATGTAATTAGGTCTTTAATTTCTTTTACCAATGTTTTATAGTTTCCAAATACAGATCTTATACATGTTTCATTAGATTTATACATTTTTTTAAAATGGGTGGTGATATTTTTAATGGTGTATTTTAAAACTTTTCAATTTTAAGTTTCAATTGTTCATTGATAGTATATAGAAAAAAATGACATTTGTATCTATTGATTTTTGTTTGGATGGTAGACATTGTAATTTTACATTGTTTTCAAGAAAGTTTGGAATTTTTCTTTGTAGCAGTTCTTTATTGATTAGCTTGTCCCTTTTGAGGTTTATCTTGAAGGTTTATAGGAGCATGGCACAGTAACTAGCTCTACTTTTACTGTAGAGCTAGTTTAGCCCCACTACTAAGCAATGATCCCTCTACATTTTCTCCTGGTTGCTTCATGTATTAAATAAGATCTTCTCACTCTATCTGATGGAAATGCAAATGTTTCCCAGCTCTCTGTGAGCTGTGCTAATTCTTTGGCTTACAATTTTTAGAAATTTTTTTTCTTATCATTTGTTATATGACTCTGTCAAATTCCAACTTATAGGCAGATAGGCATGAAACCAAAGAATCTAAGAGACCTTTATGAATATTTATGGACCTCTCCATATATCTTTCTCCTCTCTAGAATTAGGCCCTGCAAATTTTAGTCAGTTTAATCTCCTTATATTCGTATTTCTAATTCCTCAATCAGTGACACTGTTGGATGCTATTTGGGATTCCATCCCTGGGTCATGGTTCAGAAATTCTCTACAAGCAGAAATCCATGGCATTCATATTGTTCCCCTTGTCTTTTTTCCTTTTCTCAGAGATATCTGTCCTGTACTACCTTTTGTTCAACATCCAAAAAACGTTGTTCATATATTTTGCCATTTTTTAAGTTGTTGCTCTTAGAGGAAGAAGTCTCTGTAACTTGCCTGTAACAAGTCAAAGGTTGTTGCTGAGCCGTGGAAGACGCTGGGATTCTTGGCCTCCAGAGGAGAAGAATTCAATCCAGGGCCAGAGACGAGGCTTGATTGCTCAGAGTTTTTGTGTAGTAAAGTTTTATTAAAGTATAAAAGAGACAGACAGAGCTTCTGACATAGACATCAGAAGGGGGCAGAAAGAGTGCCCCTTCTGCTAGTCTTTAGCCATATGTCTGTTGCTGCTGCTACTGCTGCTAAGTCGCTTCAGTCATGTCCGACTCTGTGCGACCCCATAGACGGCAGCCCACCAGGCTTCCCCGTCCCTGGGATTCTCCAGGCAAGAACACTGGAGTGGGTTGCCATTTCCTTCTCCAATGCATGAAAGTGAAAAGTGAAAGTGATGTCACTCAGTCATGTCCAACTCTTAGCGACCCCATGGACTGCAGCCTATCAGGCTCCTTCATCCATGGGATTTTCCAGGCAAGAGTACTGGAGTGGGGTGCCATTGCCTTATGTCTGTTAGAAAACTATTAATCAGATAAAAGAGACACCTCAAGGCTGAGGGAGTTTCACCAGGCCCCTCTCTCACAACATGCATTTTTGAGATAGGATGGCACAGGTGTGTCATCCCCCAGCCATGAAGCAATTGGTATGAATACTGGTTGTTGAGCTATTATCAGCTCAAGGTTTGAGAAAAGAAAAAAAGTTAGTCTTAGGAGGAATTATTTTGAAGAAAGACAAATTCCAAAGCAAATACATAATTTTGTTAACATTGCTTAAGAAAAACATTTCCATAAGAAAAACGCATTGGTTAGCTCAAGGTTGGAGAAAAGTTAAGTTCAGGTAGAACCAGGTGTCATCATGGCAACACAGAATTTTAAGAGAAACCTGCTTTTAATTTTGTATGGAGAAGGAAAAAAAATCTGGCACTTGTAGTTTGTTTCCTCCTGCTGCTTAAGGGAGAGAGAAAAATATCTGACACTTGCAGCCTATTTCCTCCGATTGGAGACCCCTGGCCTTCTTGCCTGTTACCCTCTCACACATCTCATTCCATTTTTAAAAGTTTGCTGTTAAAATTTTTTACAGCATATTATTAAAAATTTTGCAAAATGACAATTCCTTTTCTGTTTAATTTATTTCTAATATATTTGTGTATGGGTGTATATATGTATATATGTGTGTACACACACAGACACACACACACATTAGAATCTTCCCTATATCTTTCTTGTTAAAATAGGCTTTTTTATTTGGTACCATTTTCTTTCCTGCTGAAGATTCAGTTCAGTTCAGTTCAGTCAGTTAACCAGTCATGTCCGACTCTTTGCAACCCCATGAATTGCAGCACACCAGGCCTCCCTGTCCATCACCAACTCCCGGAGTTCACTCAGACTCACATCCATCGAGTCAGTGATGCTGTCCAGCCATCTCATCCTCTGTCATCCCCTTCTCCTCCTGCCCCCAATCCCTCCCAGCATCAGAGTCTTTTCCAATGAGTCAACTCTTCGCATCAGGTGGCCAAAATATTGCAGTTTCAGCTTCAACATCAGTCATTCCAATGAACACCCAGGACTGATCTCCTTTAGAATGGACTGGTTGGATCTCCTTGCAGTCCAAGGAACTCTCAAGAGTCTTCTCTAACACCACAGTTCAAAAGCATCAATTCTTCGGCACTCAGCTTTCCTCACAGTCCAGCTCTCACATCCATACATGACCACTGGAAAAACCATAGCCTTGACTAGACGGACCTTTTTTGGCAAAGTAATGTCTCTGCTTTTCAATATGCTATCTAGGTTGGTCGTAACTTTCCTTCCAAGGCATAAATGTCTTTTAATTTCATGGTTGCAATCACCATCTACAGTGATTCTGGAGCCTCCCAAAATAAAGTCTGACACTGTTTCCACTGTTTTCCCATCTATTTCCCATGAAGTGATGGGACCAGATGCCATGATCTTAGTTTTCTGAATGTTGAGCTTTAAGCCA
>NW_011494875.1:3977089-3977727 GCF_000754665.1 Bison bison bison | reverse complement strand
CAGCTCAGCGTTCTCATGATGTACTCTGCATATAAGTTAAATAAGCAGGGTGACAATATACAGCTTTGACGTACTCCTTTTCCTATTTGGAACCAGTCTGTTGTTCCATGTCCAGTTCTAACTGTTGCTTCCTGACCTGCATATAGGTTTCTCAAGAGGCTGGTCAGGAGGTCTGGTATGCCCATCTCTTTCAGAATTTTCCACAGTTTATTGTGATCCACACAGTGAAAGGCTTTGGCATAGTTAATAAAGCAGAAATACATGTTTTTCTGGAACTCTCTTGCTTTTTTGATGATCCAGCGGATGTTGGCAATTTGATCTCTGGCTCCTCTTCCTTTTCTAAGACCAGCTTGAGCATCTGGAAGTGCACAGTTCACGTATTGCTGAAGCCTGGATTGGAGAATTTTGAGCATTATTTTACTAGCATATGAGATGAGTGCAATTGTGCGGTAATTTGAGCATTCTTTGGTATTGTCTTTCTTTGGGATTGGGATGAAAACTGACCTTTTCCAGTCCTGTGGCCACTGCTGAGTTTTCCAAATTTGCTGGCATATTGAGTGCAGCACTTTCACAGCATCATCTTTCAGGATTTGAAATAGCTCAACTGGGATTCCATCACCTCCACTAGCTTTGTTCAT
>NW_011494875.1:3957987-3976949 GCF_000754665.1 Bison bison bison | reverse complement strand
TCATGAAGATCTTTTTTGTACAGTTCTTCTGTGTATTCTTGCCACCTCTTCTTAATATCTTCTGCTTCTCTTAGGTCCATACCATTTCTGTCCTTTATTGAGCCCATCTTTGCATGAAATGTTCCCTTGGTATCTCTAATTTTCTTGAAGAGATCTCTAGTCTTTCCCATTCTGTTGTTTTCTTCTATTTCTTCGCATTAATCGCTGAGGAAGGCTTTCTTATCTCTCCTTGCTATTCTTTGGAACTCTGCATTCAGATGCTTATATCTTTCCTTTTCTCCTTTGCTTTTCGCTTCCCTTCTTTCCACAGCTATTTGTAAGGCCTCCTCAGACAGCCGTTTTGCTTTTTTGCATTTCTTTTTCTTGGGGATGGTCTTGATCCCTGTCTCCTCTACAGTGTCACGAACCTCATTCCATAGTTCATCAGGCACTCTATCTATCAGATCTAGGCCCTTAAATCTATTTCTCACTTCCACTGTATAATCATAAGGGATTTGATTTAGGTCATAACTGAATCGTCTAGTGGTGTTCCCTACTTTCTTCAGTTTAAGTCTGAATTTGGCAATAAGTAGTTCATGATCTGAGCCACAGTCAGCTCCCGGTCTTGTTTTTCCTGACTGTATAGAGCCTCTCCATCTTTGGCTGCAAAGAATATAATCAATCTGATTTTGGTGTTGCCCATCTGGTGATGTCCATTTGTAGAGTCTTCTCTTGTGTTGTTGGAAGAGGGTGTTTGCTCTGACCAGTGCGTTCTCTTGGCAAAACGCTATTAGCCTTTGCCCTGCTTCATTCCATACTCCAAGGCCAAATTTGCCTGTTACTCCACGTGTTTCTTGACTTCCTACTTTTGCATTCCAGTCCCCTATAATGAAAAGAACATCTTTTTTGGGTGTTAGTTCTAAAAGGTCTTGTAGGTCTTCATAGAAACATTCAATCTCAGCTTCTTCAGCATTACTGGTTGGGGCAAAGGCTTGGATTACCATGGTATTGAATGGTTTGCCTTGGAAACTAACAGATTACTAACTCTTTAATTATAAAATGGCATTTGTTTCCACTTAATTACTCTCTGGATTCGACATCCTAATCTTAGATTTTAATGATCATAAATTCAACATCAAGTTATCACTATTTTTTACTCCACTTTTATTGCTATGCAAAAACTAATTTGTCTTCATGTCATATTATATTTTTTTGGCCATAGCTGTGATTTGTTTAGAGTAGTATTGATATGTTAAAAGTTTTAATCCTTCAATAATTGATTATTATAATTTAGGAAGATTATACAAATAAACATGCAACTTTATATTTTTACGATAATGTGTTTTTTTGCTAAGGCTGTCATAATAAACTCCTATTGACTGGATGGCATAAACTACAGAAATTTATCGTCTCACAGTTCTGGAGGCTAGAAGTCCAAAATTAAAGTGTGGGCAGGGTTTGTTTCTTCTGAGACTCATGAGGAAAGACTGTGTTCTAGGCCTCACCCGTTGACTTACAGATGGTTGTCTCCTCCCTGTGTCTTCACATCACCTTCTATGTGTCTCTCTGTCCAAATTTACCCTTTATGCAGATACCAGTCACACTGGAATAAAGTCCACCCCAGTGCCGTCATTCTAACTTTATTACCACTGCAAGGACTCCCCAAATAAGTTTACTCTAAAGAAATGGGCATTGAGTAAGGCTTTAGCAATAGAAATTTTGGGAGGCACAATTCAACCTATAACCAGTAGTAAGTCTTTCCCAATGTATATTTAATTTATCAAACTGTTCTCTACAATCTGTATTATTAAGGCAGGTTATCATTTGTCTTTGGGTAGAAAAAAATCCTTCTCTATAGTTACTTCACTGTTATTGATATTCTAGATGAAAGCACCTATTTGGAAGGCAATAGGAAGGGAAATAATAGTACAGTAGGAAGAACAAATATTTGCAATAAGATAAACCCAGGTTAGACTGCAGATTCTGCCAGAATTATTGTATTACCTTACATGAATTACCTAATGCCAGGAGTTCATTTCTTCCCTTCTACAAAAGGGTAATTAACACACCAGGGCTATTGTGAGGACTAATTTATAAAGTATCTAGAAAAACATAGTAGCTTTAAGATAGTCAGCAGTTTCTAGCAACTGAATTATCTGTGCCTTTCCATTTTTACTAAGATGAAATTTCTTGATCTTAAAGACAGTTTGTGTTTATTGAGGCACCAGTTTTAAGTAATATTGGACTACTCCATACCCTGATCCCAAACGATACCTGTGTTGCCAGTGTATTCTAGACCATGCTGCAGCCTCTGAAAAATTACTTGCACCACCCATTTCTACTATGCTTCTGCTTTTACTGTGCTATGCCTTGGTGAGGACTGGGTTTGAGTGGAGGATAGATGGATACATACTGCATAAGAGGTATTATCCACATTCCTGTCCAATTTTGTGAATACAGTTCATTCACTCTTAATTGGATAAACTTTGAGTAGAAGAAAGTTCTCCTAAATATAACTTTGGTCCTTTGTTTCACCCATTAGGAGATGAGGGTCTTTCAAGAGCATAACTATGCTTATTGCACTCAAACTATCAAATAAATCATTAAAAAGGGAACATAAATTGAGGTACCTGGTAGAGCATTACATGAAATAGCTTAATGAGATAGTTATGAAAAACAAGTATAAATAAAACTTTGAAGAGTGACTCATGAAATGCTAAGAAACAAATATTCATTTCAGCAATAGTTTATTACTGTTGAATGAAAAATTCTACTCACTAAAAATTACAATAAATTTAAGTTTACTCTTTCTTAATCATCTGAAATCATCCTAGGAAACCTGAGTTTATGTTGAACCATAACATCACCAAATTAACTCTCCTCATTTTTTGATGGATAAAGTGGGACCTATAAAGTTTAAGTGGGTGACCTAAGCTCACACACTGCTAGCCTTGTGAGAAACACTAGGCTAGAACACAAGTGTCATGATTTAGCACTTTTCCTTCCTGACAGTATCACTTCTGCTAGGCAGGGCATGGAGATTTGATGAGTTAATTTTATTATGTTTGCATTTTTAAAATTGGAGTTTAGTTGCTTTACAATGTTGTGTTAGTTTCTGCTGTGCAACGTGAATCAGCTAGTTAGGTATACATATATGCCCTCTCTCTTGAGCCTCCCTCCCACCCGCACTGCCCCACCCCTCTAGATCACCACAGAGCACTGAGCTAATCTCTGATACCTGTTTTACACATGGTAGTGTATACATGTCAGTGCTACTCTCTCAACTCGCCCCACTCTCTCCTTCCCGCACAAGTCTGTTCTCTACATCTCTGTCTCTATTCCTGACCTGAAAATAGTTTGATGAGTGAATTTTAATATCTTGCACATAAACTCTGAGCTCTGGGACTTCATAGGTGAGCAGGAGGTCATGCTGCCTATGTAATACCCAGGCTATCTGCACGGTCACTAAGAAGGGATTTGATGGAGAAACAATGGAGAAGTCAGTTGGGACTCAATTTATTCCACATGGTTCTTTCTTTTGACACTCTCTTAATCTTCTTCCCACTTTCTTTAACTTCAAAATATTTTTTTAATGTGTTGTTTCAGCTAAAATGACCCAAAGTCTTGAGAACAACAGAAATGATATTGAAATAAAAGTAAACGGCATTTTTCTCCCTGTTCTTGGACCAAACCATGGTCTACCACATATCCACATATCCAAAATAAATTATGCCAGACTAAAATAATCCAGGAATAGATGTTATTACACTTCCCTGATAGCTCAGTTGGTAAAGAATCTGCCTGCAATGCTGGAGACTCCTGTTTGATTTCCTGGGTTGGGAAGATCCACTGGAGAAGGGATAGGCTACCCACTCCAGTATTCTTGAGCTTCCCTTATGGCTCAGCTGGTAAAAAATCCACCTGCAATGTGGGAGACCTGGGTTCAATCCCAGGGTTGGGAAGTTCCCCTGGAAAAGGGAAAGGCTACCCACTCCAGTATCCTGGCCTGGAGAATTCCATGGACTGTAGAGTCTGTGGGGGTCACAAAGAGTTGGACATACAGTTTCTCATTCCATCTCCCCCAGTACCTGACCCTCCATAATTTGCCAGAGAACTGAAATGAAAATGCTTGCTGTTTTTAGATGACTTATTCATGTCCTCTAGAAGCAGAATGGGGTTCTAATTTTAGTAAAAATTAAAGAAAATATCATTGCATCCTCACCCAGTGAGAAGGGAGAAATGCTCTGGAAATTTTTTTCCCTAAGAGGTGGCAGAACAACTAAAATCTGAAAGGTGCTCCTGTAGAAACAAAATGAGCTGGATAAAATATTAGTTTAAACCAGTATAACGTATTTTATGGTGGGGAATTTAGGGAAATGAAATGTATATGGTGGAGATTTTATACTCCAGTCAACATGTTTCTTTGTGTAAAGATAAAGCTCAGGAGTGTCTGAAAGATGAGAGTGAATGAGGAAAAGATTTATAAATTGTGATTTGTAGAAAGTCAGAGAATGGATAGCTTAATGAGATGAAAGAAGCCCAAGGAGATTTCAACTTTCTGTGAAAGAAACTGACTTGGCTGACAGGTCAAGTCTGAACAGCTGGGTGGGCCTCCGCTAGGCATGAGAAATAGCTGTGTCTTGGTTACCAGTGTTGGTGCCAGTGTTTCCATACCAGTTTTCACTTTCATGCATTGGAGAAGGAAATGGCAACCCACTCCAGCGTTCTTGCCTGGAGAATCCCAGGGACGGGGGAGCCTGGTGGGCTGCCGTCTACGGGGTCGCACAGAGTGGGACATGACTGAGGCAACTTAGCAGCAGCAGCAGCAGCAAGCTAATGAAATTTTTCCATTATTCCAAGATGACCATCAATTTGAGTTTCTTTATTTTCTATTAAAAATTTTCTGTTTTCTGCTCTGATAGTGGGATCACGGGCCACGTGCAGCTGGCTGAGGTCGGTAGTACAGCCAGTATACAGTAGAGTGAGATACTTAACATTTTCAGTTTCATGACCTTCATTTTTTTAAATGTTAAATCATAATGTTACATTAACAAAGAGCTTTATCCAAAATTTTAGCTAATTAAAGAGAATCAGAGGAATGGTTACTTTGAAATCATTTTCTTTTTTCAGCTTACTTGTAAAAGGCTCTATTCTATGAGAAATAATAGATTTGACCTGTTATTGACAAAATTTCTGTTGTAGTACAATCGACTTTCACTTAGCATAATGTTTTCAAAGGTTCATGCATATTGTAGCTTGTTCTAGATGTTATGTTTGTAGATTTATGCTTGTAATATAGCATTTACATTTACGTCTTTACTACATTTATGTCATATACTACTGTCTTTACTGACCACAATTGCTAAGAATCTATGAGTGTGAGAGTGTGGTGAGTGTGAGAGTCACTATCCAGAAAAAGAATAATTCAGAGTCCCATACGCATAAAATTATATTTGGGAGTTATACTGTTATTTCCGTGATCTTAGATTCAGAACTATTCTGTTGCTGCTGCTTAGTCACTTCAGTCGTGCTGAGTCTGTGTGACACTATGGACTGTAGCCCGCCAGGCTCGTCTGTCCATGGGATTCTCCAGGCAAGAATACTGGAGTGGGTTGCCATGTCCTCCTCCATGGGATCTTCCCAACCCAGGGATTGAGCCCAGGTCTCCTGCATTGCAGGCAGGCTCTTTACCACCAAGCCATCAGGGAAGCCCTCAGAACTATACAGTATATCACTTATTAAATTCTGAGTTTGTGCAGATTCTGGGTGTTGTGCAGAACACATTGGTTTTAAGTGTTGCTTTAACACTTACTGATTCAGAATAATTATGAAGAAGAATTGAGTTAATATAGAGGAGCATTCTTTGTAAATTAAAGTGATAAATATTTTGTATTAAAAATATTAAGATTTTGTTATTGGCCTATTTATCTTTATTATTTTTTGGTTACATTTCCAATACTGTTTGTAATCAAGGAGTATCCCATAAAATTTTATTAAAAGTATTTTACCCCTATGCTTTTTTTGCACAGACTTTTGTCTTTACTTAATTTGTTTAGAAATCTGAATCAGAAATTTTCACTTGATAATGTTATTTTTGATGGTGGTTGAAGAGGTTTTATTATTTCTCAGAGAGATGTACTTAGAATTCATTAGTGGATCAATCTAATTAGGTGTGAATAGAGAGACGTAATCCAAATCAAACTCAAAAAAGAAACTCTTCTAGGTAGTCTGCTATTGCAAAAGGGAAAGTGTCATGAAAATAAAAACGTATCAGTATCATTAAACCACCAATTTTATTATTATTTAAAACCTTACTTTGGTTTTAGCCTTTGAGAAAAAAATCTTTATTACTTTCCCTCCCTCAATTAGGCAAAAACTAAGAAATCAGAATCTGTATTGACTCGTTTATTCAATTCATTTAACAAAAAATTTTGAGGCTCAGTTATCCATCTGGAATTGCAATAGGTGCTGGGAAACATAGATGAAAAATTCACAGCCCTTGCGTTTGACAGACATATTCTAGCTGAGAGAAAAAGACTTTTAATCAAGTAAGGACTGTGACAGAAATCTACAAATCTATATATGGTGTTATGGAGGAAGTTCATCCAGGTGGGAATTCAAGAAGGAGTTGGGAAAGTCTTTACAGAAGGGGTAGTATTTTGAACTTGGTATTTAAAAAATAATAAGTTCTCCCCTGCCCCCTTCTATCTGTAACTATGAAAATAAAAACTAGATCATTAAAAAAAAATTTGCCTGATGTGTATCCAATTGGAAATTGGTGTCCTGCCTTTATCCTCCTCAAGTGAGAGTCCTGGTTTTACTGAAGTGAGAAGGACAAAGCCCAAATCTGAGGGCTCAGAGGCATGTAAGCCATTCAACCTTTTGTAGAGGGGCTCCCTGTGTGTCCTGGGGTCAGGCGGGGTGAGCTGTAGGAAAGTAGGGTTTTGGTAAAGGAGGTGCTGCTGTAGGGGCAGCTGGTGAGGAGGGTGGTAATGGTGTCTGCAGGGGACCTGGGGGCATCTGCTGTGGGCTGATGAGGAGGGCCTTCTTTCTTGGGACTTAGAGGACTTGGGCGGAAGCAGCCTTTCTTGCCACATTGCTCATTTTGAACCTTCTCTGTTGGCATCTTTTTCTTCAAATATAACTCAAGTAACTCTCTGGCGAAGTTTCTAGGTGCATCAGTGACCCCCACCCCAACCTTTTGGAGCATTGGAATCACCAGGGGAGCTGTTTAAAATACAGGTTTTGGGTCAAACACTGACTTAACAGAATCTCCAAAAATGATGCTTGGAAATCCATATGTTTTTAATTCAACCTTTTGGAGGATTGGAATCACCAGGGGAGCTGTTGGTTTTTCCAGTATTCATGTATGGATGTGAGAGCTGGGCTATAAAGAAAGCTGAACACTGAAGAACTGATGCTTTTGAACTGTGGTGTTGGAGAAGACTCTTGAGGGTCCCTTGGATTGCAAAGAGATCCAACCAGTCTATCCTAAAGGAAATCAGTCCTGAATATTCATTGGAAGGACTGATGCTGAAGCTGAAACTTCAATACTTTGGCCACCTGATGCAAAGAACTGACTCATTGGAAAAGACCCTGATGCTGGGAAAGATTGAATGCAAGAGGAGAAGAGGACAACAGAGGATGAGATGGTTGGATGGCATCACTGACTCAATGGACATGAGTTTGAGCAAGCTCCGGGAATTGGTGATGGACAGGGAGGCCTGGCGTGCTGCATTCCATGGGGTTGCCAATAGTTGGACATGGCTGAGCAACTGAACTCACCTGAATAAATAAATATAATTTCTGAAAAAAAAAATACAGATTTTGGGTCAATCACAGACTTAACAGAATCTCCAAAAATGATGCTTGGGAATCCATATTTTTAACAGTTTTGTTGAGATATAATTCACATATCATACAATTCACTCCTTTAAGTTGTATAATTCAGGGGTTTTCAATATATTCACAAAGTTGTGTAACCACCAACACCCATTCTCAAATATTTTCACTACTCCAAAAAGAAACCTTGTACTCATTATTAATCAGTTCCCATTCCACCCCACACCCCTGTCCTCTGGCAAACACTATTGTACTCTCAGTCTCTATGGATTTGCCTGTTCTGGGTATTGCATGTACATGGGACCATACAGTATGCAGCCCTGTGTAACCGACTTTCACTAAGCAAGATGTTTTCAAATGTTCCTGAATCCTGTAGCATGTCTCAGCTCATCTTGCTTTAATGACTGAATCATATTTCACTCTATGAATGTACGAAATTTTGTTTATTCATTGCTCAACCCTTATGGACATATGGGTTATTCTAAGTTTTGAATAATGCTGCTATAAACATTTGTGTACAATTTTGTGGGGACCGATGTTTTTACTTCTTTTGGGTATATACCCAGAAGTTAGCTGCTGAATCATATGGGAACTCCATTGTTTAACTTCTGAGGAACTGCCAAACTGTTTTCCAAAGTGACTGCAGCATTTTAAATTCCCACCAACAATGTTTCAGAGTTTCCGTTTCTCACTTGGTTGACAATGCTTGTTATTTTCTGTATTTTTTATTTTAGTCATCCCAGGGGTGTGAAGCGATGTTTCATTGTGGTTTTGATTTGCATTTCCCTAATGGCTGATGATGTTGAGTATCTTTTCCTATGCTTATTGGCGATGTGTCAATCAGAAGATATATGTGTGTTGTATATTCTTGGAGAAATTTCTATTCACATCTTTTCACTCATTTTTCATTGGGCTATTTGTCTTTCAGATGTTTAATCACTGAGAGTTTTTTTTTTTTTAACCATCTCGGGTGACATTGATGTAGATATTTGGATGGAATAAAAACTATAGAATGGGCAGTGGGCATATTAAAGCATGAAATGCATGAATTGGTTTTGTATAGTGCTTCACTTTGTTGTAAACAAGTGGAGCAGTTTGGTTTAATGCTGATTTATTGGAATTATCTGTTAAATACATTTATCCTTTCTTGGCTAACCCTAATATTACCATATTCATCTTTCTGTGCACTACTGTTAGGTCTAAGTGCTCTTTGAGCTTCTTCCCTCAGATCACCTCTCATATTAAGTTACCTTCTTTCTTAGGAGGACCTCCTCCAATTCCATGATTATATAGCTCTAGCTCTAATCCCTCTTCTGGGTTTCAGGCTTATGTATTCCATTGTCTATGAGACTTTTTCATCTGGATGTCCTGCGAGTACTTTAAACTCAGGTTATTCAAACCTCAACTTATAATCAGTCTTTGCAAAGTTTATTTTTCTGTTGTCATGGTTTGAAGACACTATAGCTTAGTCACTCAAGTGTGTAGAACATTCATACTTCTTAGACTGGAATGCCTGCATCATGAGTCTCTAGGGCATTTCCTAGGCCAAGATTTTGATTTAATAATTCTGAGATTGTCCAGGGAGTAAGAATTTTACAAGTGCTTTTGACAAGCTGCTGACTTGGAAGACCACTGTAAGAGATTCTGCAGGTGAAATATTTCAAACTGCACCTGCATCCTGTTTTATGTTCATCTTCCTGCCTCTGCAGTCAGTTTGGTTCCTTGGCATTTCAGTGACTTCTACAGGTCTAACTCCACTGCATCCTTTCTCTATTTATTCTTTCTTCCATGCTGCTGTCTTCCTGAAGCTCCAACACTTTGGCCACCTGATGAGAAGAGCTGACTCATTGGAAAAGTCCCTGATGCTGGGAAAGATTGAGGGCAAAAAGAGAAGAGGACGACAGAGGATAAGATGGTTGGATGGCATCAGTTACTCAGTGGACATGAGTTTGAGTAAACTCCATGAGCTAGTGAAGGACAGGGAAGCCTGGCATGCTGCCGTCCATGGGGTCGAAAAGAGTTGGATGTGACTTAGCTGCTGAACAACATGTTCATCATATATGCAATTAGTGCATATGCTGGTTCTGTTGCCCCCACTCAACTTGTAGGTTTAACGTATGTGTAAGTAAGGCAGCAATGATGATTGATAATAGATATAATTTGCATTTATCTAGCTCTGGTAGCCCCACCCACATAGCTATAGTTTTGTGTATATGTAGATGAAGTAACCCTGCCATGTGATGAGAGAGTAACCCTGACATATCTGATGAGATATGTTATCCTTCCCTGAACACAGGAAGCTTCTATGAGTTTCACTTGATAAAATGCTGTATCCAGAACTAGGACTCAGAGTCATCACTCATACTTACAAACATTCTAAATACCTTTTCTTGGTCTACTTGTTTAATACATACTCATTTTTATTTCCCGTTTATGAAACAAATATTTCAAGCCCTCTAGCCTTCTGTGAGGCAATGGCACCCCACTCCAGTACTTTTGCCTAGAAAATCCCATGGACGGAGGAGCCTGGTAGGCTGCAGTCCATGGGGTCACTAGAGTCGGACACGACTGAGCAACTTCACTTTCATTTTTCACTTTCATGCATTGGAGAAGGAAGTGGCAACCCACTCCAGTGTTCTTGCCTGGAGAATCCCAGGGATGGGAAGTCTGGTGGGCTGCCATCCATGGGTCGCACAGAGTCGGACATGACTGAA
The DNA here is from genome assembly GCF_000754665.1 of Bison bison bison. NCBI lineage: Eukaryota > Metazoa > Chordata > Mammalia > Artiodactyla > Bovidae > Bison > Bison bison. The sequence continues at coordinate 3,966,414 of NW_011494875.1, read as the reverse complement.
GCGACTTAGCAGCAGCAGCCTTCTGTGATAGATTTTCCTTTTATTTATTTAGCTGTGCTGGGTCTTAGTTGGGGCATGCAAACTCTTAGTTGTGGCATATTGGGTTCTCTGCCCAGGGATCAAACCCAGGTCCCCTGCATTGGGAACTTCTTAGCCATGGGACCACCTGGGAAGTCCCTAACCTTTCTTTTTGATATTTGAGTAAAGTTGCTTGAATCCCCATCCCACATATTGAGGGATCTGACCTCTTTCCTCTGTGTAACCGAGAGCCACTTTTTCTCAGCATATTTGGAACAGTTGGGGGTATGGTAGTTGATTATTGTTTACCAATATCTACATCCTTTCCCTGTGGGAGATTGTTCTTTGCCCAATTGAAGATGTATACCTTTGTCATATGGCTTGCTTTAGTCAATGAAGTGTAAGAAGAAATGATGTATGTCATTTCCTGTTGCTTTGCCTTACTTTTTTCTCTCCGACAAGAGATTACTATTGATATTCCAAACAATGGTTCCCCTTTCTGAAGGTCCCAGCACAGAGATGACAACAACATGAAGGAGAGTCCTTACTTAGCCAATCTATAATGAGCCCTAGCACAGGAGAGAAGTAAACCTTTGCTTTTCTATGCCACTGAAAACTTGGAGTTGTCAGTTATCACAGTGTGTGTAAGTGTGTGTGTGTGTGCTGTCAGTTCAGTCATGTGTGACTGTTACAACGCTAAGGACTGTAGCCCACCAGGTTCCTCTATCCATAGGATTCTCCAGGCAAGAATACTGGAGTGTGTTGCCATGCCCTCCTCCTGGGGATCTTCCTGACCCAGGGATCAAACCTGAATCTCCTGTGGCTCCTGCATTGCAGACAGATTCTTTACCCGGGAGCCACCAGGGAAACCCCAATAGGGTTCTACTTTAATCTATATTTCTGAAATCCTTTGGAAATGTTTGAGAAGACCACATAATCTCTGAGTCTCACTTTTCTCCTCTGTGAAGTGCAGGTTTTGGACAAGGGTGGAGATAGAGGCTCTTTTTAGAAGGAACTGCGTGGTATCAGCAGCAGCGGAATGAGTGCCAGCAGCCCTGAGCCCTGGTGTTTGCTTTGCTGCTGGATAAATATAGGACTTTGTCAAGTCATGTAATCTGCTAGAACCTCAGACTCAGGAAAAGAGGTACTCACATGTTTGTTGTCTGTCCCACTGGTTTTTTTTTTTTTTTGAGAAATAATATATTTGAAAGTACTTTTAAAATTATTAAGCTCTATTGTTGTAGTTGAAAAGTGGTATGAAATTCTTGCATTCGAAGATTTTGTTTCTATCTTAATTCCACTGGGTGGCAGTATTTCACTTGCACTCTACTATAATTTTACAGTTTGTATATAATCTCATAGAAAAGAATTTAATCACCATCTCATTTTCTCCCAATCTTATTTCCACCCTTTCCCATCCCAGGCACTCCCTCCCAAAATAATTCTGAGAATCTGTTACCATTTGTTTAAAAGTGATTGACATAAATGTGAGGACAGTCACTAAAATTTAGCAATTTATCCAGAACTTTTGGAACCCTGGTTTGATCCCTGGGTTGAGAAGATCCCCTGGAGAAGGGAATGGCTACCCACTCCAGGATTCTCTCCTAGAAAATCTCATGGACAGAGGAGCCTGGCAAGCTACGGTCCATGGGGTTGAAAAGAGTTGGACACAACTGAAGGACAAACAGTTTGCTTCTTTTGGGAAGAAGCCTTAGATAGCTTAACTTAGCTCTGCTGCTGCTGCTGCTAGGTTGCTTCAGTCGTGTCTGACTCTGTGCAACCCCATAGACAGCAGCCCACCAGGTTCCCCTGTCCCTGGGATTCTCCAGGCAAGAATACTGGAGTGGGTTGCCATTTCCTTCTCCAATGCATGAAAGTGAAAAGTGAAAGGGAAGTTGCTCAGTCGTGCCCGACTCTTCGTGACCCCATGGACTGCAGCCTACCAGGCTTCTCTGTCCATGGGATTTTCCAGGCAAGAGTACTGGAGTGGGGTGCCATTGCCTTCTCCGTAACTTAGCTCAGATGTAGTTAAATTACTTTGATGTCGGTAATTAAAATCAGTTAAAAATCACCTACAAATATCTTGCTGTTGGCTTCTTTTGTGAGTGCTTTAACAATTATTTTTTTCAGTAAACTCATATAGACATTTTTGACTGGTAATACCACTGATGTTAGTTTTATCCTATGTATGCTAAGATAATAAAGTTGTTATGCTGAATCCTTTGATGTCTATGACATGTTTGTGAAACACAGTCAGGGTTCCGAATCAGTTTACCTTGTGTCAGAATTTCTTAGAAAATTAATTCTACAAGATCAGTTCAATAGGAAAAGTACAGTTGTAAAGCTTGATAAGTTATTCCTTGCTGACTTCTTTTGATATTAAGGCTTCCATATAAGAGATGGTTGGCTTCCCAGGTGGCTCAGTGATAAAAGAATCTGCCTGCCAATGCTGGAGTCACAGGTTCCATCCCTGGGTCGGGAGATGCCCTGGAGAAGGGCATGGCTACCCACTCCAGTATTCTCACCTGGGAAATTCCATAGACAGAAGAGCCCTGCGGGTTACAGTCTGTGGGGTCGAAAAGGAGTCAGATATGACTTAGCAACTAAACAACAACAACAAAGTGATGGTCCAGGTCTACTTGAGTTGTCTTTCCATGTAGCATGAAAAAAAAAAAATCAAGATTCTTTAGTAACATAGTGGGTTGCTAATTTCCACTTGGAAGGAGCCATCAGTGCAATTTCTAAACTGCCATTATTACTGCATTCTATATAAAAGAAAGTAAGTCCTTTGAAAAGCTGTTTAAAAGTTGCTTGTAAAATGGTGTAAATAGAGAAATCTCTATTTTTAAATGGCTGACATTTGATAGAAAATTTAAATTTTAATTGTTTTATGTCAAATAAATTTTTCCTTTTTTAAGGAGGAAAAAAGTAATGATAGAAGGATAGATGTTTACAAATGAATTGATTTGTTAAAATGAATGTCGTTTCTTTCTCTTATGGTCATAATTATGAATCATATATCCTCTCTTCTTATGTACAGAATAGTGATAAGCTATTTGCACTGTGTGCATGAACACACACAATTTTTTTTTTTTCTGGAAGATGATCCATAGCTTTTTATTGATTCTCAAAAGAATTTATGACTCCAAAAAGTTAAAAATAAACTCTGGCATTTCATCATCATTACATATTTTAAAGTAGGTTTAAAAATTTTTTTAGAATTTTTACTTCATAAAATATCAATTCTCATGTATACAAATGGAAAAATGTAGGAACAGTGTATCTTAGTTTTGTATATCAGTGACCAGTTTTGCAAACAGACCAGGAGTGGAAGAGACAGAAGAGTAATAGTTAAGTGTTCCTACTGAGTTGTTATTTTAGCTCAGATGGTAAAGAATCTGCCTGAAATGTAGGAGACCCGGGTTCGATTCCTGGGTCAGGAAAATCCCCTAGAGAAGGAAATGGCAACCCACTCTGGTATTCTTGCCTGGAGAATTCCATTGTCAGAGGAACCTGGTGTGCTACAGTCCATGGAGTCACAAAGACTCAGACATGACTGAGAGACCAACACTTTCACAGATTAGAAAGTGACTGAGTGGCTAATAGATTAGTTAGGTGGATTCACTGAAGTTGTACAACTGACCTAAAGTACTCTGATTGATAAACCAGTAGGAACATGAGGGTAAGTGCAACTGGCGTTTCACAAGTCACTTTATTCTAGGTCCTTTCCTGCTAAATCTCTTTATTAGTAATTTAGGAAGCATGCTTGTCACACTTGCTGATAAGAGAAAACTGGGAAAGAGTTGCTATTTCATTTGAGAGAAGCATTATTCAAAATTTTAAGTCCCTCAAATAGGAATAAACCAACAAAAAACTAATAAAAGTCAAACCTTATATGTGCATTAATAAATTATTCTGTAAAAATAGAGACCTAGAGAACAATTCAAAGTGAAAAGATTTGGGAGTTTCAATTAGTTCTGATTTTAGGAAGAAGTTAGTATGGTTTGATAAGAGATTGGTCAGAATTTGTAAACCAGCTGAGGTGCTGGAAAGAAATCATTGGTCTTATCTTTGGAACATGTAGATCTGAACAAAGCTGTTAAAAAAATTTGAGCTTATTTTTGAGGTATACCTGTTTTGCATATCAGTGACCAGTTTTGCAAACAGACCAGGAGTGGAAGAGAAAGAAAGAAGAGTAATAGTTAAGTGTTCCTACTGAGTTGTTATTGAACAGCAACTGTGGTAGGTACTGTGTTAAATCCTTTAAATTAAATCACTTAATTGAATTTTCTCAGAACAACCCTATGAAGTAGATAGTACTACTCTCCCTTTTTCACAAATGAGAAAACAGAGGCACAGATTGCTTAAATGACTTATTACTGTTTACAAGTAGTGAATAGTATAACTTGGAATGCAGTCTGAGTTTGAACGTAGAGTCCATACACTATCATACTGCTATGATATCCTCCCATCCAGGGGAATAGTAATATGGAGCCGAGAGAAGAGAGTTTCAACAGAGTACACACTACCATTACAAGCTGGAGGTTGGTAAAGAAAAGCGAAAAATGAATCTGAAACGATGACTTCATTTAATGTTGTTTTTTTTCCCCTCAGTAAGCTGATGAGGGTAGATGACAAACTGTAGCCCCTGAAGAATGAATAGGGAAATGAGGATATTTATTGAGAACTGAGGCAGTTAGAAGGAAAATGAGGTTGTCAGAGGTGATGGTGGGGCAGAGACTAAAGGAAAACTAGAAGAGGAGGGATTTGGGGTGGTTTAAGAGTAGGAGATTCCCTGATAGCTCAGGGGTAAAGAACCTGCCTGCCAATGCAGGAGATGCAAGAGATACAGGTTGGAACCCTGGGTTGGGAAGATAACCTGGAGAAGGAAATGGCAACCTGCTCCAGTATTCTTGCCTGGAAAATTCCATGGATGGAGGAGTCTGGTGGGCCACAGTCCATGGGGTCACAAAGAGTCGGACACGACTGAAAGCACACACTCATAAGGCCACTCATAGAAGGAGAGTCTGTGTTATAGTGAAGAGGTTATATTAGCACAAGACAAACACAGTCAAGAACCAGACAGCCTATATTCCCTATTTGTTTAAGGGTGGGTTGTGGGCAATTTTCAAGTGTTTAAAATATATTAAAATGCTTTTAGTTTTATTGTCAACTTATTTAAAAATATTTTACAAATAAAAATTTAATGCATTAGGTACTTTTGGATTAAATCAAGGAGAAACATGAGATACCAAAAGAAATTTGGTCTATCTTCTGAGATGATTTGCTGGAGAAAGATGATGTGTTCCAACCCATTATCATCACCCTCAGCAGCCTAATTAGCATTTGTTTTTCCCCATTTCCTCAGGATACCAGAAATCCTTATTTTCTCAGAATACCAGAAATCCTTATTTGTTTTGGTAGCAACGGGATCAGTCATTATTGCTCTAATCAGTGTGGTACTCTTACTCATTCTGGTTAATAATCGGTCTAAGGATGTCCATGTTGCCTAGTTCTAGCTAAAGAGATGTAAGAGGTCTTTTGTAAAAGGCTCCCAGGAACGCTTTCAATTTTCTCATGAAAATGAACCAGGGGCTCTTCACTCTTTTTCATGACCAGTAGAGTGTCACCCTTTGAACAAGAGTTGACAGGCATGACAGCAAAGTCAATGTGTGAAGGATGGCAAAGCCGACATTTAGAAGGTACTTGGTATTTCACCAGTTCTGGCCTGCCTGGCTTTGCATCTTTTGTTACATGTGAGATCTATGTGTATTTATTGAAGTCACTGTTGGTTTTTCTGTTGCTTGCAGTCAGACATAAGATTTAGAGAAGCAAAAATCTTCATCAACTATTTTTCATACATGTGTAGTTTATGCTTTGGTAAATTTTAAGAAAATCTCTCTAATTTATTTTAACAGCTTATAATGTCTCATTAAAAAGGTTTTAATCTGGCTTATCAATTTCAGAAACAATTTAGTGTTTAAAAACATTGGGCCACTCTATCCTTTATTTCAACTAGCTGTTTATTCCTAATTTCTTTTCAGTAACTAGAGCAGTGCTTATGTGATGTTTACATTAGCTGTATCTCCATCATATAAAAAAATATTTTTGTCATGGAAGAAACTAAAGCATGAAGCCACAGAGATGGTTTTCACATCGGACCTTGATCAGTTCAAGGGAATGTCTCATTAAACCATTTAGTCCACTTTCTAGAAAGCATTGACTTACTTTGGAACTACTGAAATGCCTGTGCACTGCGTGAACTGGGTCAGAACGAAGTTAAATGTAAAACAATGCTCAGTGTTTTTCAGAGTTCCTGGGATGAAGATGATTATTTTGAGTTCTTTGCATCTAAACATGGGACATTTGAGATATGGTTACTAGGGAAGGTATTGCCTTCTGCCTCAGTTTGTTTGACTTAAAGTACATAAAGATAAGGGCTTCCCAGGTGGCGCCAGTGGTAAAGAACCCACCTGCCACTGCAGGAGACATAAGAGATGCAGGTCCCTTCCCTTGGTTGGGAAGATCCCCTGGAGGAGGGCATGGCAGCTCACTCCAGTATTCTTGCCTGGAGAATCCTATGGACAGAGGAGCCTGACAGGCTACAGCCCATAGGGTCTCAAAGAGTCAGACATGACTGAAGTGACTTAGCACGCATGCACAAAAGATAGGTGACATGAGAGCTTTTGTCGTGGGCTTCAAGGTATGTCAAACAAAGTAGTGAAATTTGGTTGAAAGCATTTGCTTCATATAGTGAGTCTAATATTAATGTAGATGCTTAATTTTTATAGTGTAACTTGGATTTGTGTTCAGACAATGAAATGCAATGAAATTTCTAGTCAAGTCTAAGAGTGCTGTAGAGAGAAAAATTGACCTGACAATTTAACAATAACAAAAGTCTAGACACTACTATAAAAATTGTTTAAATGGCAGTAGGAAAATCAACATTAAAAATTATTAGAGCAATCAAATAAAAATATATTAAATACATGAATAAACATCACTGCATGTGACATAGAAAGTAACTGCAGTATGTAGAAATATGTCCAATTATGCAGAGATGGAGCATTTTAATATTTGGATCTGCTTGTTTAATCCTTTGAGTCATGGCATAATTAGCTACCACAAGATCTGATCACTTCAAATCAGGTGGTCAAATCTTTTGGCTTCTCTCTAGATTAGCATCACATTGAATGAATTATTAATATTCAGTCTTGGTGCTTTGAGTCAAGCCTATTAAGAACAATCTAAGTTTCATATTTTCTCTAAAAATTATATAAAATGGAGAGCTTTGTTGTTGTAGTTAATTTTAAATGGAAGCATAATTGCCTAGTAATGCCATTTTGGGGATGTTTTTAAAGAGAATCTTCAATTTTTGTGATGCTTTCATTTTAAGATATGTGCATCCTTATGAATCATTAATTCATAGAAATCATCTGTAATAAAAAAGGAAGTCTGGCTTCCTAAATAATGGTTAGAAAACGTAATATTCTTTTTGGCTTTTCCAAGTCATGAAATCCGGTTGTTTTACACAGCTTGCTTTAGAATTTGGAAAGTATTATGGACCCTACAAGTCCCTATTTTGTTCTCACTCTACCCACTAAAATAGACATTTGTTCTTGTTAACTATCTCCTGCTTTAAATCATGCTCATTGAAACATTGTTGTGGCTAGTTAAGTATCTAAAGCATCCAGTATTGTCATCTTTGTTATGTATCTAAAGCATCTGATATTGTCATCACAGTTTGTGATCCATCCTCTTTATCACAAAACATTTCTCACTAGATGTAGCTCACACGGATACTCCAAAATTCAGTCTTCTATATCCATGTGAAAAGTGAAAGTGAAAGTCTCTCAGTCATGTCTAACTCTTTGCAATCCCATGGACTATAGAGTCCTTGGAATTCTCCAGGCCAGAATACTGAGTGGGTAGCCTTTCCCTTCTCCAGGGGATCTTCCCAACCCAGGGATTGAACCCAGGTCTCCCACATTGCAGGTGGATTCTTCACCAGCTGAGCCACCAGGGAAACCCATGTATACACCACAAATCTATCATAGTTTCCTTTCCTAGTGAGCCAACTGCTCTTTGGAATACATCCCAACATCGCATTCCAGTCATAATGAATGGAAAATGTCCCTGGAGATTAAGCTTATTTGCAGTCCTTGAATAGTCTGCTTATGTATCAGTGTCTTCAGTTCAGTTTAGTTGTTCAGTCGTGTCTGACTCTTTGCCATCCCATGAATCGCAGCACGCCAGGCCTCCCTGTCCATCACCAACTCCCGGAGTTTACCCAAACTCATGTCCATTGAGTTGGTGATGCCATCCAGCCATCTCATCCTCTGTTGTCCCCTTCTCCTCCTACCCTCAATCCCTCCCAGCATCAGAGTCTTTTCCAATGAGTCAACTCTT
>NW_011494875.1:3952295-3957887 GCF_000754665.1 Bison bison bison | reverse complement strand
GTAAGCGTCTTTTAATTTCATGACTGCAGTCACCATCTGCAGTGATTTTGGAGCCCCCCAAAATAAAGTCTGACATTGTTTCCACTGTTGCCCCATCTATTTCCCATGAAGTGATGGGACCAGATGCCATGATCTTCGTTTTCTGAATGTTGAGCTTTAAGCCAACTTTTTCACTGTTCTCTTTACTTTCATCAAGAGGCTTTTTAGTTCCTCTTCACTTTCTGCCATAAGGGTGGTATCATTTGCATATCTGAAGTTATTGATATTTCTCCTGGCAATCTTAATTCCAGCTTGTGCTTCTTCCAGCCCAGTGTTTCTCATGATGTACTCTGCATAGAAGTTAAATAAGCAGGGTGACAATATACAGCCTTGATGTACTCCTTTTCCTATTTGGAACCAGTCTGTTGTTCCATGTCCAGTTCTAACTGTTGCTTTCTGACCTGCATATAGGTTTCTCAAGAGGCAGGTCAGGAGGTCTGGTATGCCCATCTCTTTCAGAATTTTCCACAGTTTATTGTGATCCACACAGTGTCTTAGGTAGTTTTAAAATTATTTTCATCATTTAGTTTAGTTTTGTTTCATTCACAAATTGCTTTGTGTAACTGTTGTCTAATCAACAATAATTTATTCATTGTGAGAATCGTGTTGTAAATTTCATTTGTCTACTTCATTTTACCCCAGGACTGGATATACAACAATCTCTTGATAATCCTTGGATAGTCCATTAACTGAATTAAATTCTAGAATATTTCATATATGTGAGTGCATTCATTTGCTTGAGCTGCTATAACAATATACCATTGACTGGGTAGATTACATGATAGAAATTTATTTTCTCACAGTTCTGAAAGTTAGAAGTCCCAGATCAGAGGGCCAGCAGATTTGGTTTCTCACAGTTCTGAAAGTTAGAAGTCCCAGATCAGAGGGCCAGCAGATTTGGTTTCTGGAGAGGACTTTTCTCCTGTTTTGTAGATGGCTGCCTTCTTGGTGTGTCCTCACATAGCCTGTCCTCAGTGCCTGCATGGAGAGAGAGATTCTGGTTTCTCTTTCCCTTCTTAGAAGGGCACCAGTCCTTTTGGTTTAGGACTCCACCCTTATGTTCTCATTTAACCTGAATTCCCTAACAGCTGTATAGCCAGAGAAATTCACTTTGGGGGTTAGAGTTTCAACATATAAATTTTGGGGGTACCTAATTTTGTTTGCAACGAAGAGATATTAAATTATTAGCAAATCTTTTAGGAAAAGAACTACTGAATTTTTTAATGCCCATAATCATTTTTTAAATTATATTTCTTCAACTTAGCTTGATCTAAACCTCAATTTAATCATGGAAAATTTCCCTCCTAATATTCTGCTCTGCATGGTTTGGCAGGTGTTAATTAAGTTTTTCTTTAAATTCTTAGCTGGAACTGATCAAGGCTCTTTGGGGAGTTTTACCTAAAAGATCCCCTCTGGAGGCCTGGCAGAGAGTGAATCCAAGGCTAAGCTTTATTAATCACTCCTGCTGTTCCCATTTTCTGCACACCTTAAGCTCAGCTTTGAGAGGACCAACGCATTACACCTGCCTAATAAACAACTGTCTAAGGATTTTTGTTGATTGTCTCATAGACTTTGAAGCATAAGTGAATGGTCTTAAGTCTGATTATTAACGAGAACAAATGAAGCCAGACCTATTACGTACAAAGGTAGGAGCCCCCTGACTTGTGGTTCTGTCCAGTAACCATCTTAAGCTGAGTAGCTTATTTTGAAGGGTTAGACAAATTTACCTGTACAGATTTACAGAAAGGATGATGCTTAGATATCGCATTTCAACTTACCATTGCCATAAAAATATCAATCACCAATAATAATCAGTTGTTTTTAACTTGAAAGACAGTCACACACACATACACACATTTGCATGCATGTGTGTGTGCACACACACACACGCACATACAGAGGAGTCAGATGTTTGATTCATTATCATAATCATCCTGTCACATTTAGTGTTTTCCTTTCTGGTCCTCCAAATTCTAGCCTCCTTAACAATAATATTCTCATGTCTAATGTAGAAAAGCCTTATTATCTCTAAATCTAGTTCCCATTTTCATCATTGTGAAGTGTCTTTGTAGTCATTACTATAATTTTAAATCAAAACTTTTGGAGCTCTTTCCTGAATTTGTGGAATTGTTTGGTATTGGATTTTTCCTTGGAGTTATTTTAGCTTTAACTCATGGCAAAGGACTCGAGTATATAAACCTCCTATTATTTTAATGCAATATTGTTATACAGGAAGTGAACTTTCATCTACATACCTACCTGAATTGGTATAGAACTTTCTTCCTGCCCGTAGATAGTCTTTGATTTCCTAACTTTCATTAGCCAGATATCATTTTTTTTTGCCATTAGCATGAAGTGTTGTCTACTTGACACTTTGCATTTAAGATTTTTGCATAATCAAATGAGATAAAAATCCTGTAAATAATAATATTCTTTCATAATTTTGTATTATTTATTTTCCTATTAACTTTTCTTGTTTTCTCTCTTAAAATTTTATTTTGTGGTGTGTACACAGATTCTGAAAGAGACTGTATAACTCCTTAGGTTAGATATTAACTGTGGTCTTCCTCCTTATGATACATGTATGTATCCCTGTTCCTATAGATTGGGGAGGATGGAATGCTCTCTAACTGTGGAGAAGGGAAGATTTAAATCCGCTGGGTCTTCCTTACTTCTGCTTCCCTGCTTCTGCTCTGCTTAGCAGATATAGCTTCTTGTTGCCCTGCTTTATATTGCCCTGTTATACATCAAGTCAACATTGGCAAGAAATTAAGTTTTAAAATGAATTTTCATTAATGAACTATCCTCTTTCTCTCTCCATGCAAGAAATTTGTGTGTGAATGTAGTAGGTTATATTGAAGGTCGGGGTGGCGGGGGGGTTGGTGACTAGAGAGGAATATTATAGAAGGACAAACAACTTCAAATTAGGTATTAAAACACTTGCCTTTACCTGCTCTCTGGTGGTCTCACGGCCAGTGTGTTTTGATTATCAACTTCACTTTACGTAGTCTGCTGGCTGCATCTTCCCACCTCTCTTCTCTTTCTCCATCTCCCCTTTCCTTCTCTTTCTCAATCTTCACATTTTCTTTTCCTATCCTTTCCTTGTTTGATTGCCCCCATGTCTTGTCTTCTGTGATGCAATTTAGCTGTTTCTCACCACTACTCCTAAACTCAACTATTTTCAACCATTGCGTGCTGCAATTTATCAAAGTGCTCAATTGGAACAAGATCCACTCTCTCAAAGAGGCAGTTGGTTGAACAAAAATATTTTTTTGCATTTTATTTTGTTTTGCTTTTGCCATTGGAATAGAATATCAAAATGCCAGAGCTGGTAATGATTACACCATGTTTGTACAACTTTATGCACCAATAAGTTCTGGAGTAGTAAGTAACAGATGGGCATGAGAGTGATCTGATTTGGGTGAATTACTAGCTAAAATTAGAGATTAATGTGTTAGGTTCAAATTGATGTTCATGTGCTAGAAATAAAAACTACAAGGTAATTAAACTCTGAAGAGGATAGATTCAAATAAAACAACATATGCAAAATAATTAGAATTTTAAGTAGACTGCTATCGAATAAATTTTGCTTGTCCCATATTTCAAACGTTCTGACTAAAAAATAAAGTCATTTTAACTTGAACTTTCAAACTTACGGAACTATTTAAAATAATGTGTTAGTCCAGAGTTTTAGACTTTTTGAGGTTTCTTACTTCCCTGGCTTTAACTGGAATGCCAGAAAGCTGTCTTCTTACTCCTTCACATTCGTCGCTTTATTTTAATTTTCGTGATTTGCCTCAATGAACAAATAACATTATGGCCAAGTCCGCGCTAAGGAAATAGGCATTTATTGTTAATTAAATGAATCTTTTTCTACTTTTCTGACAATAACACAGGTTAGTTTATCTTGCCTTAGTGAGTTGTTTGTATGTTTATTTAAAATTAATGCTAATAAGTGACTGACTGTGGGCGGCTCCAATGGAACAGAGAATTCACTCCTGCAGGCTCCCTCCCCATCCTACCCCTACCTTCAGAGAAGCCACAAAGTTACCTTTTAACCTGACAGCGTAGCCAACTGACACCTTCATGAGGCAGAAGAGACCTGGAAAAGTTAACTAAACCTCTAGGCATAAATGATCACAGTGCTAGTGAACAATGTGTTTACTAGGATGAGACGATTGGACGGCATCACCACTGCAATGGACATGAACTTGGGCCAACTCCAGATGTTGAAAGACAAGGAGGCCCGGTGTGCTGCAGTACATGGTTCTCAAAGAGTCTGACACAACTGGGTGACTGAACAGCTACACACTGTACTCTTAGGCCAGTCCTGTGGAACAAAAAGTGGATTGGAAACCTAAAAATTCTCTAGTCTATTTGGAAAAAACAGGCAAACCAAGATTTATTTATTTTTGAATGAAACTTTTTTTTTGAAGTAATTTTATTTTATTCACATGCAGTTATAAGAAATAATACAAAAAGATTCTGAGTAACTTTTGCCTTCTCTCATTGGTAACATATTCACCACCAGGATCTTCTGTGTCCTCTTTACAGCCTTACCTGATTTCTACCTTCTCTACCCTCCAACCCCTGGCAACCACTAAACTGTTCTCCATCTCTATACATTTTTTTTTTAAGAATGTTATAAAAATGGTATTATATAAAATGTGGGATTGGCATTTTTTTCCACTCAGCATAATTTTTTGAGATTTACCCAGGTTATTGCATTATCAACAGGTCATTCCTTTTTTTTTTGGCTGAATCATGGTATGGACATACCAGAATTTGTTATTCACTCATTGAAACACATTTTCATTGCTTTTTGTGTATTTTGGTTTTGGTTTTGTAGATTCCACATGTAAGTTAGATCATATAGTATTTATCTTTCTCTGTCTTATTTCACTTTGCATAATCCTTTCCATCAATCCAGGTTGGATTGATACTTTGACCACCATATAATTTCCCTCCTTATCTCTAGTGCTTTTCTTTGTTTTTAGGTTCTAGTTTATATGATAATAATGTAACCACTTCTACTTTCTTTTAATTAATGCTTGCATGGTGTATCTTTTTCTATACTTTTACTTTTCACTTGCCTGTTTAATCTGAAGTGTATCTTTTTCTATACTTTTACTTTTCACTTGCCTGTTTAATCTGAAGTTAATTTCCTAGACAGCAAATAGCTGGTTTACTAAAAAAAAAAAAAAAAATCTACTCTGAAAATCTCTGTATTTTAATGTGTATTTAGACAGTTTATGTTTAATGAGATTATTGGTATATTAGGACTTAAGTTTGCTATTTTTTTTTTCATTTGTTTATGGTAATTTTCTGTTTTTTTTTTTTTTTCTGCTTCCTTTCTCTGCCTTCTTATGGAAATATGGTTCATACTTAAACATTTTTTTGAATTCCATTTTGATTCACCTACATTATACAAACATAACTTGTCATAGATGACTGGTTTCATTATTTTGCCATATTAAATGAATTGGAGGAATCTTATTTCTTTGCCCTTCTCCATATAACTGCCTTAAATATCTCCAGCATACATGTAGGACA
>NW_011494875.1:3936844-3951582 GCF_000754665.1 Bison bison bison | reverse complement strand
TTTGTTGGCAAAGTAATGTCTCTGCTTTTGAATATGCTGTCTAGGTTGGTCATAACTTTCCTTCCAAAGAGTAAGCGTCTTTTAATTTCATGGCTGCAATCACCATCTGCAGTGATTTTGGAGCCCCAAAATTTAAAGTCTGACACTGTTTCCACTGTTTCCCCATCTATTTCCCATGAAGTGATGGGGGACCAGATGCCATGATCTTCGTTTTCTGAATGTTGAGCTTTAAGCCAACCTTTTCACTCTCTTCTTTCACTTTCATCAAGAGGCTTTTTAGTTCCTCTTCACTTTCTGCCATAAGGGTGGTGTCATCTGCATATCTGAGGTTATTGATATTTCTCCCAGCAATCTTGATTCCAGCTTGTGCTTCTTCCAGCTCAGCGTTTCTCATGATGTACTCTGCATAGAAGTTAAATAAGCAGGGTGACAATATACAGCCTTGATGTACTCCTTTTCCTATTTGGAACCAGACTGTTCCATGTCCAGTTCTAACTGTTGCTTCCTGACCTGCATATAGGCTTCTCAAGAGGCAGATCAGGTGGTCTGGTATTCCCATCTCTTTCAGAATTTTCCACACTTTATTGTGGTCCACACAGTCAAAGGCTTTGCATAGTCAATAAAGCAGAAATAGATGCTTTTCTGGAACTCTCTTGCTTTTTCCATGACCCAGCGGGTGTTGGCAATTTGATCTCTAGTTCCTCTGCCTTTTCTAAAACCAGCTTGAATATCTGGAAGTTCGCGGTTCACGTATTGCTGAAGCCTGGCTTGGAGAATTTTGAGCATTACTTTCCTAGTGTGTGAGATGAGCAATTGTGAGGTAGTCTGAGCATTCTTTGGCATTGCCTTTCTCTGGGATTGGGATGAAAACTGACCTTTTCCAGTCCTGTGGCCACTGCTGAGTTTTCCAAATTTGCTAGCATATTGAGTGCAGCACTTTCACAGCATCATCTTTCAGGATTTGAAATAGCTCAACTGGAATTCCATCACCTCCACTAGCTTTGTTTGTAGTGATGCTTCCTAAGACCCACTTGACTTCACATTCCAGGATGTCTGGCCCTAGGTGAGTGATCACACCACCATGATTATCTGGGTCGTGAAGATCTTTTTTGTACAGTTCTTCTGTGTATTCTTGCCACCTCATCTTAATATCTTCTGCTTCTGTTAGGTCCATACCATTTCTGTCCTTTATCGAGCCCATCTTTGCATGAAATGTTCCATTGGTATCTCTAATTTTCTTGAAGAGTTCTCTAGTCTTTCCTATTCTGTTGTTTTCCTCTATTTCTTTACATTGATCACTGAGGAAGGCTTTCTTATCTCTTCTTGCTATTCTTTGAAACTCTGCATTCAGATGCTTATGTCTTTCCTCTTCTCCTTTGCTTTTCACTTCTCTTCTTTTCACAGATATTTGTAAGGCCTCCCCAGACAGCCATTTTGCTTTTTTGCATTTCTTTTCCATGAGAATGGTCTTGATCCCTGTCTCCCGTACAATGTCAAGAACCTCATTCCATAGTTCATCAGGCACTCTATCTATCAGATCTAGGCCTTTAAATCTATTTCTCACTTCCACTGTATAATCATAAGGGATTTGATTTAGGTCATACCTGAATGGTCTAGTGGTTTTCCCTACTTTCTTCAGTTTAAGTCTGAATTTGGCTATAAGGAGTTCATGATCTGAGCCACAGTCAGCTCCTGGTCTTGTTTTTGCTGACTGTATAAAGCTTCTCCATCTTTGGCTGCAAAGAATGTAATCAGTCTGATTTTGGTGTTGCCCATCTGGTGATGTCCACATGTAGAGTCTTTTCTTGTGTTGTTGGAAGAGGGTGTTTGCTCTAACCAGTGCGTTCTCTTGGCAAAACTCTATTAGTCTTTGCCCTGCTTCATTCTGTATGCCAAGGCCAAATTTACCTGTTACTCCAGGTGTTTCTTGACTTCCTACTTTTGCATTCCAGTCCCCTATAATGAAAAGGACATCTTTTTTGGGTGTTAGTTTTAAAAGGTCTCGTAGGTCTTCATAGAACTGTTCAACTTCAGCTTCTTCAGCATTATTGGTTGAGCATAGACTTGGATTACTGTGACATTGAATAGTTTGCCTTGGAAATGAACAGAGATCATTCTGTCATTTTTGAGATTGCATCCAAGTACTGCATTTCCTACTCTTTTGTTGACCATAATGGCTACTCCATTTCTTCTAAGGGATTCCTGCCCGCAGTAGTAGATATAATGGTCATCTGAGTTAAAGTCACCCACTACTGACATAAGAATGATTATTTTCCCAAATTGTTATTTTTCTCTGGCTACTTTCAAGACTTTTTCTTTGTGTTTAGTTTTCAAAAATTTAATTATGATATGTTGTGGCATGGATTTCTTTTTGTTTATCCTCTTTGGAGTTTGTGCAGGTTCTCGAACCTGTATGTTTATTGGCAAATTTAGAAAATATTTAGACATATTTAGATATCATTTTTCTCAAATATTTTCCCGCTATATCCCCTTTTTCATTTCTTCTTCAGATGCCATTTACAGGAATGTTACATCTTTTGTTATAGTCCTACAAGTCCCTAAGGCTCTATTTTTTTTTTTCCGTCTGTGTTCTCTCTGTTGAATAATTTCTGTTCCATCTTATAGCTTGCTATTTCTTTTCTTTCTGACCTCCATTCTGCCCTTGAGCCCCTCCTCTGAGGTTACTATATTTTTCAGTTCTAAAATTGCCATTTAGTTCCTATTTACATCTTCTATTTCCTTGATGAGACTTTGTGATTTTTCATTTCAAGTGTGTTCAATGGATTGTTGAAGCTTAAAGTCTTTGTCAGATAGTTCTAACATGTCTGTCATCTTGAGTTTAACATCTTTTGAGCATTTTGTCCCATTCAGTTTGTGATCTTTGTGAGTCTTCATATAGTGAGTGACTTTCTATTGAAGCTGGGGCATTCTGAGTATTTTATAATGAGACTCTGCATCTGATCCACCTTCTAGTTCTCTGACATTGCTTCAGTAGGAGGGTGGAGGTATCACCTCATCACCCAGGTTCCCCATCCAGTTTGCATTGACAGCTGAAGGGATCAGATTCCTTGTTACTACTGAATGGGGTGGGAGCTCCCACTCTCCACTACACTTTCACTGATATGATACTTCTCTGACTGCGATAGATGTGTCTTGTTACTTATTTTAAAAGATGTATTTGTAAAAATGAGTAATTAAAAACTCCAATTCTAGGAATGAAGAACTCTTAGGAAGTTCATGTTACATACATAATTTTTCTTGAACAGTGTAATTTATGTATATTTGAGTTCCTCAATAATTATATTTATTTAAGTTATAACATGTAAATTGTTGTCTTGTACTGATCAGCAGGAGCCATAGATATTATTCTTTCATTGCTAAAAAGTAATGCCTTCTTTTTATAGCAAATCCAATGGATTAAAAATAATTTAGAGTAAAATAGTCCTTCCTTCCCAGTTACATTCTTTAGATATAATTACTGTTGCTAGTTAGACAGGCATCCATCCTGTCTTTAGTCTATGGTGTCAATTATACTCCCCCACCTCACTTACTCCTAGTTTTCCTCTACAGCTTCTCTTTCTATTCCTCCTTTCTAATCTTATCCTTCTCTCTCCAGCTTTAAAATGTTGAGATGCTTTCAAAATTGGTTCTAGAAGTCTTTTCTCCTCAATCACCATTGTTTTTCTTTGTAAGTCATCTATATCGTTGTCTCAGTTACCATTTATACTTAGATGACTTATGAACTTATTTTTCTACTTCAGATCTCGGGTCTGAGTGTCAAATCAATAACTCCAGCTCTCTACTTGACAGTTCCTTTTGTATCTAAATAACACTCCAAGTCCCAAATGTGAAAACCAGACTGACCGTCTTTTCTTCCAACTCTGCCAGTTTTTACATCTCAGTGAATGGTATCACTATATATTGAGTTGTATTTGCCAGAAGCCTAGGAATCATTTCTGATTCTCTTTTTATCTTCATGTCCCATATCCAATTAATCATTAAATCCTGTGGCTTTTCCCTCCTGAATTGTCCCATTCCTTTCTATTTCTATCTTCAGGCTTTTATCACCTCTTACGTGGGCTAACGCAGAAGTTTCCTAAGTGGACTTTCTGCTTCTAATCTCATTGTTTTTGAGTTACTTTTTTACTCTGTAACCAGAGAGATATTTTCACAATAAAAATTTGGTCATGTCAACTGCCTGATTAAAATAATTCATTTTTTTAAAATTGCTTTTATGGGAAATACCTAAATCCTTAACAAGATTTAGTACAATGCCTGTCATATAGTCAACATTCAATAAGTATTTTTGGGAGAATGAATAGCTGAAGTGAGATAGTTTGTAGTATTTGCTATTAAAATAGTATTGTTACACACATGTATGTATCCATGTATCTTTCTTTACTTTTGTTATATTTCTGTTGGATATGTCTCTAGAATTAAGATTGCTAGTATAGTTTGGTTTTCTCTATTAAATATCAAGGTTAATAAGGCAATTGGTGTAGTACCTTGTAGCCATCAAGAGAAAAAGAAGAATCTAAGCTAGGAAGATCAATGATGATTTATTTATTAAAGGGGCCATCCTGTACCCTCTGTCTGGTAAGGGGAATTATGTTCGAAAGAACTGCCCAATGACTTAAGCATTTTAAAAAATAAATTATATACTAAATAACCTTAGATAAAATATTTTGGAAGACAGAGCAAGGAATGAATGAATCGAATTTTCATATTCATAATAATTGTGACTTATTCCTATTTTATTTTGATTGTATGTTTTTCTTGGGCTTCTCTGGTGGCTCAGATGGTAAAGAATACACCTGCAATACAGGAGACCTGGGTTCAATCTGTGGGTCGGAGATCCCCTGGAGAAGGGAATGGCAAACCACTCCAGTATTCTTGCCTGGAGAATTCCGTGGACAGAGGAGGCTGGTGGGCTATAGTCCATGGGGTTGCACAAAAGTGGACATGAGTGAGTGACTAACACTTTATATGTTTTTCTTATTAATGGCAATATATGAAAATTAGGTAGTTTAAGGAAAGGATTGATTTGAAATGTGGTGGTCACATAAGAAGAGATTATAAAAATAATGTAGAAATAACAATTTTCATGGAAATTGAGGGTCTGTTTACTAGTGTAGTGGATACCGGGCACAATTGTGATATAGGCAAATACTGTTATCAGAGGCATGTTGTCCTGTCTCTGCCTCTTTTGCTGCACTCCCTGGAGGGCAGAGGGTCTGTCTTGGTGCTTTTGTAGAGTAAGCAGTAGAAAACAGCCTGAAGCTATCAAGTGCCTAAAAGGTGGGGGATTAGGGGTACCAGGTTACTGATCACTCTGTACTTTGTTCTATGATCTTGGGCAAGCTGGTTAATCTCTGTGATGCTTAGTTTTCCCATCTGAACATAATACTAACTACTGATTTACATGCAAACTGGATTGGATATGGTCCTTTATTTTATTATTTATAAATGTATTTATTTTTTTAAAAAATTAATCTGTTGTTTGAGCTGATACTGAAACACTTTGTTACTGATTTTAGTCATAAATGTAGAGGGAGTCATAAATTCCAGGGAGATAAAAATATGCAGCATAGGGACATAAATGGCCTTAAGAGCCCTTATCATCAGCTTGAAAAATGAAAAGTAAAAGTGTCAGTCACTCAGTCGTGTCCGACTCTTTGTGACCCCATGGACTGTGGCCCACCAGGCTCCTCTGTCCATGGAATTCTCCAGGCAAGAATACTGGAGTGGTTTTCCATTTCCTTCTCCAGGGGATTTTCATGGTCCAGGGATTGAACCCAGGTCTCCTGCATTGCAGGCAGATTCTTTACCATCTGAGCCATCTGGGAAGCCCCTTTCAGCAGCTTATCAGGCTGCAGAGTGACTCGTAGTTGGCTCTTAAGGCTCTGAGCGGTCCCATGAAATTCTGAGTTAATAGGCTTTTGTAAATATCCATGTATCCATTGAGAGCATAGTACTCTGAAGTTAACAAGTAATTCTTTACATATTTTTACTGTGTTCTCTCTTCAGTTCAGTTGCTCAGTGGTGTCCAACTCTTTGCGACCCCATGGACTGCAGCATGCCTAACTTCCCTGTCCATCACCAACTTAGTCTATTTTTGTTTATACTGAGATGTGTAGATTATGCAGCTTTGTATTTATTTTTGTCTTGCTATTAATTTTGCATCAGCAACTCTATGACTGTTGAAGCAAAGCATTGATGTAATTGCTTTGTTTGTCATTTCTTGTTCTAGGCAACGGGCCTCACCACGACCGTTGCTGTACTTACAATGAAAACAACTTGGTGGATGGTGTTTATTGTCTCCCAATAGGACACTGGATCGAGGCCACTGGGCACACCAATGAGATGAAGCACACGACGGACTTCTATTTTAATATTGCAGGCCACCAAGCCATGCATTATTCAAGGTAAAAATAGTGCCATGTTTATAAGCATAGAAGTAGGACAGGGGTAGCATTAGGACAATGGAAGTGGTCACTGTTCAGAACTGCAGCCTCTCCCTCTGGAGGGTTATATAGGCCTGTGATACTTTGAGGAGGTAAATTACAGTGAATTACTGTAAGAGCTTTTCTGGTTCTAGACATGAAGAATCCTTTTTATAGAATTTTTTTTACTAAATACATACTCTGGCATCAACATATTTTGACCAGACACTAGTTAACCAATTGTACTTATATAGTGTGTTAAAAATAAAAACTAGAGACTAAAAATAGCCTAAATCAGTTTTTGTATCTTTTACGCTACTGACCAGCAGTGAAACAAAAATTGATGTCTCTTTATAAAATATGATTCAAATAAATATGTGTGAAGATCTAGACATAAGACTAGATTGGATGCTTTGTT
The DNA here is from genome assembly GCF_000754665.1 of Bison bison bison. NCBI lineage: Eukaryota > Metazoa > Chordata > Mammalia > Artiodactyla > Bovidae > Bison > Bison bison. The sequence continues at coordinate 3,944,721 of NW_011494875.1, read as the reverse complement.
ATTTATTAACAGATTTATTTTTATTTATTTGTCTAATTATTATACTAACAGTATGTATCATAATACAAATTCAACACTGAAGAGGATACTAAATGGAAAGTAAGGTTTCCTTTCATTCCCACTCACCAGAAATAATTATTTTAAACTATTTTATTGCTAGTTTTTCTGAAACTTAAATCCAAGTCTTAAATAATATGCATATATTTTATTTATTAATATGTCAATTTAAAAATAGCTTTTGAAAGAAATAATACTAATGAAGTTACTTACAAAACAGAATAGACTCACTGACTTAGAGAACAAACTTATGGTTGCCAGGGGGAAGGATATGGGGAAGTGATAGGGAATTTGAGATGGACATGTACACACTGCCATATTTAAAAATGGATAACCAACAAGGACCTTTGTATAGAACACGGAACTCTGCTTAATGTTATGTGACAGGCTGGATGGGAGGGGAATTTGGGGGAGAATGGATACGTGTATATGTATATGTATATGTATATGTATATGTATGCCTTAGTCCCTTTGCTGTTCACCTGAAATTATCACAACATTGTTAATCGACTAGACTCCAATACAAAATAAAAAGTTAAAAAAATTAAAATATTTCAGAAAAATAGAAAAAAAATAGCTTTTGACTCCCCGCTATTACATGAGACAAATTTAGCTCACTTATTTTTTCATCCCTCTTCCAACCCCTACCAGGCTCATTAAAAAAATTCTTTTGTTATTTAACATCATAAAAATTCTATTTCTTGACCCATAAATTTTTGACAGTGCCCCTTGACTTTCTAATGTGTGAGATCAGAGATTTATTGTCCCTATATTTTCCTCCACATCTACTTCCACCCATTAACTTCCATTTTTCATTATTTTTACATTTTCAAGGGTTATAGAAGTTAGATTTAATTTAGCAAATATAAATGAATCTTTTGTAGTTTGGTGATTTAAAATTTAAAACCAATATTCAACATTTAAAATTCTCTGTATGTATTATTTACTGTAGGACACACAGTGTTTGTACCATAGACAAAGATGCATTCTCATGTTCTTAAAAATTGTATTGCTTTGAATGAGAGATATAACTAATATAAACAGGGTTGTAAGCGGTAGGAGAGACGGAGAAAACAACTTCATCATAGTGTTAGGAAATGAATATTCTTCTTGGACACACTTTTCTTATAAATTCATGTTAGATGTTGGCTTTGCTAATGGATTGGATGCGCAGCAGGAGGAAAAGAGTTCTGTATGACTTGTGTTTTTATGGTCTGAGCAACTGGATAAATAAGATGAGGAAGATTTAGGAGAAGAACAATTTGGAGTAGGGACTGAGATGAAAATTTTATTTTAGACATATTGCCTTTGAAATGTAGGCTAGATTGCAGAAAAGAAATCCATGTGTTGTGTGGAGTTTGATCCTTCTCTCTTTCGTTGTTTGTTTAAAAAGTAACTGCTAACCCTTAATTTTTCATAGTTATTATTTGAAAGAGTAGGTTGTTTATTAGTTCTGGAGTTTCAGGGATAGGTTGTAAATGGAGATATAAACTTGGGGTTATCAATATACAGGTGACATTCAAAGTGATCAGTCTAGTTGAGACCATGTAACAAATAAGTAAAATAAAGAGAAGGAACTGGCAACCCACTCCAGTACTCTTGCCTGGAGACTCCCATGGACTAGGAGCCTGGTGGCCGATGGAGTCACAAAGAGTCAGACATGGTTGAGCCAATAGATGACGTGATGAAAATAAAGAAGTTACAAAGAAAAGAGTCCTCGGATTCACACAATTTAGGAATCAAGGAGAAAAAGATCAAAAGAAAAGAATGAGAAGGAACATCCGTTGAGATGTTCTGACACTTAATGAAGATGTGTTAATGGATTATTTTGCATTTTTGCTGAGCCACATTTTCTGAACCCTTTCATGTGTTGAGTCATGTCTTGGGCTCTAGGGATTTTTTTTTTCTGCTATTGGATTATTTCTCCTCCTTCCTTATCTTTGTTCCGTCATTGAAGACACTCTTTAGATGGATGTTAGACCTCATGGATTTATACTGTATTTTTGACTCTTTAAAAATATTTTTCAGCTTCTGGTTTTATTGCTTTACATTTTGGGAGACTTCATTGTTTTTCCAGCTTACCTCATTTTTTTTTTCCTCTTAATTTTGGGCCTTAATTTTCATGGGCTCTTCCTTGTTCTTTTATTCTCTTTTTGCATATTTGTTTGTTCTAGTTTATGAATGAGTACTTGCTTAAAATACTATGGAGAATTATTTTAAAGTTATCTTCTATTGCTGGAGTGATCTTGTTTCCTCCTAAATCAGTTGTTCTCTATTCATTTTTGATCCTTTTCTTTTTCGTTGTTTATTTAAAATGTAACTGCTAACCCTTAAGTTTTCATAGTCATTATTTGAAAGAGTAAGTGGGCATGAATTTCATCTGCCATTACTAGCTTCTATACCTGAGCGTATTCACCCAGGCTGTGTGCATTTGGGCAGATCACATCTCAATGAGTGGAAGAGAAGCCTCGATAATCAGCCTGGGCCCTCCTACCACCCCTCCCGGAATGAAGAGATGGGAGGGTCTGTGTGGGGCACACCTGTCACTCTGAGAACTGCGCCCCCCGCCCCCTCCCTGCCAAGTAAACATTACAATTTTTATAAAAAAATGTTGCAATTTTTAAAGAAGGTATTTCTTCAGTTTCACATATGGTATCATGTCTGTATATGGATTGAGTATGAAACATAGTTCATGTACTCATTGTTTATGCAAGAAAGGTTACATTAAAAATGTTCTTCAAAGCAGTTTAGTTTCACTAAGTCTCTGTCCTACTGAATTTTCAGGTAATTCAACCTGTTATCTTCCTCAGGTATAAAAAGAAAAAATATATAATATATAAAATTATATAATAATATATGTACATAAAATAGATGATAGACACAAAATATAGAATATATATATTTACACATGGGGTATTATATATATATGTAGTATATGGAGAAGGCAATGGCACCCCACTCCAGTACTCTTGCCTGGAAAATCCCATGGATGGAGGAGCCGGGTTGGCTGCAGTCCATGGGGTCGCTAAGAGTCAGACACAACTGAGTGACTTCACTTTCACTTTTCACTTTCATGCATTGGAGGAGGAAATGGCAACCCACTCTGGTGTTCTTGCCTGGAGAATCCCAGGGACAGGGGAGCCTGGTGGGCTGCCATCTATGGGGTCACACAGAGTCGGACACGACTGACGCGACTTAGCAGTAGCAGCAGCAGTATATAATACACAGATACGATACCTACATACATATATAAGTGAGAAAAAATCTCATGCTCAGAATTTTGGGCCTAACAGTATTTCTTCTATTTATTTATTTCTGTAATAGAGATAACTGGGAACTTGTAAATAAATAGCAATTGTTCATAGTGGATCTGTTGGCATCTCTCTGATTTTAAGAAGTTCCATTAATCTCCAGTGTTTCTCACAGTTCAGTCTCAAAATTACCTACTTGAAAATCAATTGGGTGGTGTGATTTTTAAAAATAAAAATCAATTGGGTGTTTTGTTTTTTAAAAATATAGATTGATGAGCCAAATCAATTCCTGGAATTTCTTTTCCAACCTCTTCATATGATTTTTTGAGACATAAAAATTTGAAAACTTCTGTGATTAGTTGAATAAAGACTAATTTAGAATTTAAAAGGGGAAGACTTTTATGCACTATCAGTTATTTCAGTCTAACTCCCCTTATAAATTTTAGCTACAATTCATCCTCACTTGAAACTGGACAAGATAAAAATTGAATTCAGTTTATGAGTTGAAAAGACAATAATAATATATTTCATTGTTAAATTGAAAACATCTAATAGCTATCTACTTACTGTACTCATTTGACATACAGTGCTAAAGTAATTTGTGGATTTGTTTTTGTTGCTGAAAGAGATGCATCCGTGATAGGTTATATGTTTGAGCATATGTAATAATAGAGATAGTCAAACTCACCTAATAATTTATAATCACAAATTATCAGCCTTTAGTTTGGATATGGGAATGGAATTTTGCCTAGTTTTATTTTTATGGTTGGGGTAAAAAAATTGTGAAGTCAGTACCCTTCATAATGATAAGACTGTCAAGATCTGAAGATTTAAAAAATATCTAATAATTAAATGTTCAGTTCAGTTCAGTTCAGTTGCTCAGTAATGTATGACTCTTTGCAACCCCATGGACTGCAGCAGACCAGGCATCCCTGTCCATCACCAACTCCTGGAGTTTACTCAAACACGTGTCCATCGAATCAGTGATGCCATCCAACCATCTCATCCTCTGTCATCCCCCTCCTCCTGCCTTCAATCTTTCCTAGCATCAGGGTCTTTTCCAATAAGTCAGTTCTTTGCATCAGGTGGCCAAAGGATTGGAGTTTCAGCTTTAGCATCAGTTCTTCCAATGAACACCCAGGACTGATTTCCTTTAGAATTGAATGGTTTGATCTCCTTGCAGTCCAAGGGACTCGCCAAGAGTCTTCTCCAACACCACACTTCAAAAGCATCAATTCTTTGGTGCTCGGCTTTCTTTAGTCCAAATCTCACATCCATCCATGACCACTGGAAAAACCATAGTCTTGACTAGATGGACCTTTGCTGGCAAAATAATGTCTCTGCTTTTTAATATGTGTCTAGGTTGGTCATAACTTTCCTTCCAAGGAGTAAGTGTCTTTTAATTTCATGGCTGCAGTCACCATCTGCAGTGATTTTGGAGCCCAGAAAAATAGTCAGCCACTGTTTCCACTGTTTTCCCATCTATCTGCCATGAAATGATGGGACCGGATGCCATGATCTTCCTTTTCTGAATGTTGGGCTTTAAGCCAACTTTTAAAATCTCCTCTTTCACTTTCATCAAGAGGCTCTTTAGTTCTTCTTCACTTTCTGCCATAAGGATGATGTCATCTGCATATCTGAGGTTATTGATATTTCTCCTGGCAATCTTGATTCCAGCTTGTGCTTCTTCTAGCCCAGCGTTTCTCATGATGTACTCTGCATAGAAGTTAAATAAGCAGGGTGACAATATATAGCCTTGATGGACTCCTTTTCCTATTTGGAACCAGTCTGTTGTTCCATGTCCAGTTTTAACTGTTGCTTCCTAACCTGCATACAGGATTCTCAAGAGGCAGGTCAGGTGGTCTGGTATTCCCAACCAAAATTCTGGTTTCAGAATTTTCCACAGTTTATTGTGATCCACACCGTCAAAGGTACCTTCAGATAAATGCTAAATAATGCTTCCCTGGTGGTGCAGTGGTAAAGAATCCCACTGCCAATGCAGGAGACACAAGAAATGTGGATTCAAACCCTGGGTTGGGTAGATCTCCTGGAGGAGGACATGGCATCCCAATGCAGTATTCTTGCCTGGAAAATTCCATGGACAGAGGAGCCTGGTGGGCTACAGTCCATGGGATCGAAAAGAGTCGGACATGACTGAGTGAGCACACACACAAACAATTGATAAAAAATGTGACTATATTACTACTTCTTGATTTTAGTTTTTGGTATTATCTATTGCTTTCACACCACGAAAAATGAAACTGTTGCTCTTTTTTCTTCCTGTTCCTCCACAAACCTCAGTGACATCCTTCTCTTGTTCAATCCACCCAATATAGTTGTACCATCACCCTAATGAGATCAGTATCCACGTTTATTCGTATGCCTGTGTAAATGCTATTTAACACCCCTAACTGTTCACACGTATCTAAGTCTTCTGTGAAGAATGTATTCCTTCCAGGTTTGCTATTGAGTATTGAAGCCATTATGGCTCCTGATCCTTTAGGTTTGAACTGTGTTTTTTCCCCTCTGGAGAAGCTGTCAGAATCTTCATTTTCAGTATTGTGAAATTTAGTGATGGAATGTCTTGATGTGGCCATTGTTTTATGCATTTTGCTAAGCTCTCAGTGAGTAGATTTCCTAATTCTGTAAATTCTGAAATTCCAATTTAGGTAAACTACTTAAATTATTTCTTTAATGATTGATTTCCCTTTCTGAACCTTCTATTATTCAGATACTAGAATCCTAGTCTGAGTCTTATATTTTGCTTATCTTTGGGTATTTTTTTTTTTCTGTTCTAGCAGATTTTCTTAACTTACTTAATCATCCATCACTACTATTTAGTTTTTTATTTCTGCTATCATCTTTTTGTTTTCCAGAAACTCTTCATTTAATTATCTGTGTTGCCCAGTTCAGAGACTTGTTTAACCTTCCACAGAGAACACATTTCCACTCTTTATCAGGAGCAATAAAGCAAAGTGTCCCAGCTGAAGAGAGTGGGAAAATGAATCTGAGGGTCTGGCTGTGTCCTAAATAGACTTTCCAGTTCTGTGCTTTTCACTTACATCTGGAAGTATCTGGAAATCCAGTTTCTGAGCCTGTTGGGGATTCTGTAGTTCAATTCCAGTTGGTTCTCAGCTTTCTTCACTCTTGGCCTTAGAATTTGTTTTTCCTCAGTCTGTTAAATTATTCAGTCATCAATCAATTGCTTTCCAGTTTCCACAATTCTGTTGTCTTTCCTCATGTTATCTCTTTCTTGGGGTTTTATGTGATTAATTTCCCACAGACTTTCTTTATTCTTGTTGTAAAGGGATTTGGTGAAAGTCAAGTTAGATGTGTGAAGTCAATTTTTCTGCAATAAAATTAAAGTTAAATAAAGTATTCAAAATGTCTGAGATAAACTTGGTAAAGAGTAGCTCAATAAATATTAAGTACATTCTTCATTTCTAATATTTAGTTTGTATTTTGTCCTCCAACCTAAGATTCTGCCATGCCAGAATGAGATTTTAGAAATCGGTATGCACTTCCATATTCATATATTTGGTACCAAACTACATCTCCCTCATCAATAGATTTTTTTAATGCAAAAGAATGAATGTTTGCATTAAAGACACAGATAACTAACCTAATGAGACTTTAGTGGGAAGGGACTGTGCTGTCTGTATCTTGAAAAGGCTTATTGCCAATTAAACACATTTCAAGAGCCATAAATTAGACTCTATGAGTCACAGTTTAAACTCTTATAAAAATGTTATAGTTTAGAAAATGTGTTATAAAAGCACACTTATATTTTGTAGCCTCTTTGGTTTATAAAGAAAAGATATTGGGTAATTTTCAAAACTCAAAATTATTTTATACACTGTAGAATAATAATTTCACACATTTTGGATACTGTTTTATCTAGCACATTTTCCAAATGAATGGCATTAATTACCTTGGAGAAAGAGTGAGGAATTTGGTGCCAGCCTAGCTCTCTCATTTACTGCAGGGCAACCTTGGGAAAATCCTATAACGGTTCTGAATTTCAGTCTCCTGATTTGCAAAGTGAGCTAGTTGAACTTGATGAATGCCAAAGGCAGTTCTAGAGATAATCAAGGATTACAGTTAAAGACAAAAGCATTATGCAACATTTTGCTGATACATTATATTGGCCTAATGGTGACTGTACCCCATATCAGCTTCTTTGGCTTCAGATGGAGCCACCAAATGCCTGTAATCTTGTGCTGCTTCTACATGACACTTTACTTCATTTTTATAATCCCAGGACCTACATTCATTCCCACTGTACAGAAATATTTGGAAATATACAGCTTTATAGTCAGTGTACAATTAATCCTTAATAAGTATGTAAATACTTATTCAGTTAAGTTCAGTCAGTTGTGTATGACTCTTTGAAAACCCATGGACTGCAGCACACCAGGCTTCCCTGTCCATCACCAACTCCCAGAGCTTGCTCAAACTCATGTCCATTGAGTTGGTGAGGCCATCCAACCATCTCATCCTCTGTCGTCCCCTTCTCCTCTGGCCTTCAATCTTTCCCAGCATCAAGGTCTTTTCCAATGAGTCAGTTCT
>NW_011494875.1:3927654-3936744 GCF_000754665.1 Bison bison bison | reverse complement strand
TGGACTGCAGCACACCAGGCTTCCCTGTCCATCACCAACTCCCAGAGCTTGCTCAAACTCATGTCCATTGAGTTGGTGAGGCCATCCAACCATCTCATCCTCTGTCGTCCCCTTCTCCTCTGGCCTTCAATCTTTCCCAGCATCAAGGTCTTTTCCAATGAGTCAGTTCTTCGCATCAGGTGGCCAAAGTATTGGAGTTTCAGCTTCAGCATCAGTCCTTCTAATAAATATTCAGGACTGATTTCCTTTAGTTGCTCAATGGTGTCCAACTCTTTGATTTCCTCTAGGATTGACTGGTTGGATCTCTTTGCAGTCCAAGGGACTCTCAAGAGTCTTCTCCAACACCACAGTTCTAAAGCATCAATTCTTTGGCACTCAGTTTCTTTATGGTTCAACTCTCACATCCATACATGACTACTAGAAAAACCATAGCTTTGACTGGGTGGACCTTTGTTGGCAAAGTAATTTTTCTGCTTTTTTATATGCTGTTTAGGTTGCTCCTTCTTCCAAGGAGTAAGTGTCTTTTAATTTCATGGCTGCAGTCATCATCTGTGGTGATTTGGGAGCCCAAGAAAATAAAGTGTGTCACTGTTTCCATTGTTTCCCCATCTATTTGCCATGAAGTGATGGGACCATATACCATGATCTTTGTATTTTGAATGTTGAGTTTTAAGCCAACTTTTTCACTCTCCTCTTTCACTTTCATCAAGAGGCTCTTTAGTTCTTCTTCACCTTCTGCCATAAGGGTGGTATCATCTGCATATCTGAGATTGTTGATATTTTTCCTGGAAATCTTGATTCCAGCTTGTGCTTTATCCAGTCATAATGATATTTTTGCATTGCTCATATTTATAATCAAATTTTGACAAGGAATCTCTCTTGGAGTAAATGGAGAGTAGTCACTAAATTCTATGTGCTATAGAATTTAATTACATTGTACTGCTTTTGTAGTTCACAATCAACACATTTCTGGCCAAAGGAAGAATGTAATTCAATTGATATTTGCATTTGATTGAATGATTTGAAATTTTTCTAAACATAAAAGCCAAGATTATAATTGATCATCATACTAAGGATAGAGAAGCAACATAATCTTCCTTCTTATTGAGTTCTTCTGATTGGGCAATGAATCCATTAATTTGCCCACAAAGGTCTGTATAGTCAAAGCTACAGTTTTTCTAGTAGTCATATGCAGATGTGAGGGTTGGATCATAAAGAAGGCTGAGCATCAAAGAATTGGTGCCTTTGAACTGTGGTGCTAGAGAAGATTCTTGAGAGTCCCTTGTACTGCAAGGAGATCAAACCAGTCAATCCTAAAAGGAAATCAACCCAGAATATTCATGGAAGAACTGATGCTGAAGCTCCAATTCTTTGTCCACCTGATGCAAACTTCCAACTCATTGGAAAAGACCCTGATGCTGGGAAAGATTGAAGGCAAAATGAAAAGAGAGCGGCAGAGGATGCATCTGATAGATAGCATCACCGGCTCAGTAAACCTGAATTTGAGCAAACTCAGGGAGGTAGTTAAGGACAGGGAAGCCTAGCATACTACAGTCCATGGGGTTGCAAAGAGTTGGACACAACTTAGGGACTAAACATGGAGAAGGCAATGGCACCCCTCTCTAGTATTCTTGCCTGAAAAATCCCATGGATGGAGGAGCCTGGTATGCTGCAGTCCATGGGGTTGCATAGAGTCGGACATGACTGAAGTGACTTAGCAGTAGCAGCAGTAGTGACTGAACAACAATAACAGCAACAATTTAATTGTGTGAGATTTCTTTAAAGAGTTCCTTTTCCCTATATAAATAATTCTGTTTGTATTTTATAAGGTCAAATTGACGGATGTCCTGTTTTTCTAATGATTGAAATACATGTTTTTATTTATAAAAATTTTAAATATATTAAAATAGATTATATATCTCATGTTATATAGATTATTATATTGGGATGATTTATTTTCAGTATCATATAAAAAATAAGTGATAAATATTAGCACCCTAAAGGTAATATGAACTAATTGTAAACCTTCCCCTTAATTCTTTTTTTTTAGGAGTCATTTAAAATGTGTCTGCTAGTTTATGGAGAAGTCAGTTTCTGCTGATGGTGCTGTTATGGCTTAAGTACAAGTATAAAAGGAAGCAGCTGGATTCTGTGCTGCCTTTTTTTATTGTCAGCAACATTGTTATTTAAATTATGATTGAAATGTCTTGTTCAGGAGACTGAGAGAGAAACTTGATTAAAAGAGAGAACTTGATTTTCAGATCTCAGGGTATGTCTATAGGAATGGTAGTAAGAAAAAAGGACTATTCTATCATATAAGTTAAGCAATTTGGATTCCTAAGTCATTATGTGGGGAAAATATGACAATTTTGCTATAAAAGATAGCAGAGAATCAAGGAAATATAGGGTAGGAGAGGGTCATATGTAAAATGGGTGCTATTACAGAATGCTTGGGTGTTAAAGACAATGACGCCATAAAGTGGAAAAAATTAATGATTTAGAGAAGAAAGGGAAGAATCATGGGGCAAAATATTTTTTGTAAACAAGAGTGATCTGAATACGTGAGAGCAAAGAGTTCATCCGTGGTCTCGGAGGAAGCAGATAATGGGTATGTGTGTAGGTAGGTCAGTGAAGTAGTGAGGGCATGTGGACTGCTTCTCTTTTCTCCATGAGATAGGAACCAAGGTCATCAGATCAGAGTGAGAAGAGACAGGACTTTTAGGTTTGAGTGAGCAGTATAAGGGCTTCCCAGATGGTGCAGTGGTAAAGAATCCCCTTGCCAGTGCAGGAGGTGCAGAAGTCGCAAGTTGGATCCCTGGGTTGGGAAGATCCCCTGGAGGAGGAAATGGCAACCCACTCCAGTATTCTTGCCTGAAAAATTCCATGGACAGAGAAGCCTGGCTGGCTACAGGTTACAGTCCATGGGGTTGCAAAGAGTTGGACACGACTGTGCAGGCATACACTCACGAGCTGGGTAACTAATGGAATGTAAATGTACTGACTCATGAATTTTAATTTTTGCAAGACTCACCCAATTCCAATATTACAGTGGCTATGACAAGCAAAGAAGTTATTCCCTCATTTAAAATGAGTACAGAAGACAGAATATTTTTGATAGTTTTCTGTGTGACTCTACCCAGATCAGAAAGTAGTCTAAGTAATTATGCTGACCATTATGGAAGGTCCACTTCTAGAAGAACAGTTGTCCTACTTATCTTGGAGTCAGTGAACACACTGGGGAATGCTTTTTCCTGTTTTCAGAGGGTTGGTATATGTATATTACTTTGCCGGTCATTGATTGCAATCATTTAAATAGATTGAAAATGACTAGTTTCTTAGATCATAGTCTCATCTTTGGCCGAACAGAATGCAAAATTATGAAACCCATGGAGAAGGGAATCAATGAAGAAAGAATAGTGAAAATGCGTATGTTACATACTAAATAAGATAATCAGTTTTGCTGTTGAATATTTCTACATCATAAAAGCCCTGTTATGACTTGTACATTCAAAGATTTTTTTTGAAAAGTAAGATCTTTATTTTCATGCTTTGATAAGTTGTGAATTGCCTTTCTTGTCCTTCTTTCTCAAAGTTCTTTACATTTTTTGCTTTGAAGGTCCTGTAGACTTATTGTTCCTGATAAATAAATCAATGGTGATTAAATATTAATTTAGTTGATTAGCATATGTAAATACTAAGTGTTTCACCAAGTAGTTGATAAATACTCTGGAAAAAAACACTGGATGTAGCAACACACACACACACAGACCCTAATAACACCTACTTGTTCAGGCTCTCGTTTTATAATGAAAGGATTGTTTTCTGTCCACAGGCTACAGGAAGTGTTTAACAGGAATGCTGCGGCCTTACTCTCAGATTTAGGCTAATGAAAGCAGGGAGTAGGTTTTAGAGGATGTACAGAGGATTCTACTGGGCAAGTAAAACCGCAATAATGCTTTATGTGCTCAGTTGTGCCCGACTCTTTGCAGCCCCATGGACTGTCGCCTGCTAGGCTCCTCTGCCCACAGAATTTTCCAGACAAGAATAATGGAGTGGGGTGCCATTTCCTCCATCAGGATATCTTTCCAACCCAAGGATCGAACACACATCTCTTTTGTCTCCTGCATTGGCAGATGGGTTCTTTACCACTACACCACCTGGGAAGCCCATAGAATGACAATAGGAAAGGAATTTATTCCTCCTCTATAAGAGTCTGAAAAATCTTTCTGGAAGTTACATAGGGAAAAGTATCTAAACCTAGAAACAAATATTTCTGAACACTGCAGGAAAATGAAGATTCAAAATTGTATGAAAGCCCCTAATACATGGCAAGATTAACATGACATTAATTTAATTAAAAATCAAAACCATTTTTGGATTTGAATTTAGATGGCTTTTTATTACTTTAACTTAGAAAAGGCAAAGTAGATTTTCCTAGTATTTAGCTTTTTGAAATAGAAATAGCCTTATAAGGCATGTCATCCCATAGTTGATCTTTTATTGCTTAATTATGAAATGAATTTTAATGAAAACAACATAGCTTCCATCTGGAATTCAGTGAACTATGCCATTACAGAATAAGTTGAGTTTTAAATGAATAGGAAAGGCATCTTCTAAGATTAGACATAAAGTGAAAATGAAAGTGAAAGTTGCTCAGTCGTGTCCAACTCTTTGCGACCCCATGGATTCCATACAGTCCATGGAATTCTCCAGGCCAGAATACTGGAGTGGGAAGTCTTTCCCTTTTCCAGGGGATCTTCCCAACCCAGTGACCGAACCCAGGTCTCCTGCATTGCAGGGGGATTCTTTACCAACTGAACTATCAGGGAAGCCTTTAGTTGTAAGGAACAACTAACTCTGACTGAAGCTGTCTCAGAGGTCTAGTAATTGCAAGGAGAAGAAGAAATAATGAGTCTAGGAGCAAAAACCATCTTTTGTGTTGTAAGTGGTGAATCCAAACTACAGATCTTCATTAAAAATAAGAAGCCCATATATTAAAAAAAATGCTATAGAGTAGTTCAGCACAGGTCATTTAATGGAGCATATCTATAAATAAAACACAAAATAAAGAGAAGGTGAAGCATGACTGCATGCCTAGACAGATGCAGACAGTATTTACTATCCAATTTTGGCTTAACATATTTTTTTCTTGTTGACGAATTTCTTTAGCTTATTTAAAGATGTTTGTCTCAGGCTGCCCTCTTGCTAATGCAAATAGATTTTCTGGGACAACTGAAATATTAATAGCAAATGTAGCATGCACATAAAGGTAGCTAGCGTGCTAAGACAAATTAAGGAAACGAAGTTTAACCCAGAAGTTTAAAGACCAAACATAGACTTATGATATACTAAACTGATGGGAGTTTGATACTAACAGTTTAGGACAAGGTTAAAGAGCAGTCCCCAGAGAGGCATCATCACCTGAGTGATCTTATGTCTGAGTTCAGCAGACTCTGGGAACAGACATTGTAAATCTGCTGTTTTAAGAGCTAAATGTCCGTCATTTGATGAGAGCATGAAATTGGTCCTTAAAATGAACTTGAAAATCTTCACAAAAGGCCGCTTCGTGTTTCTAAAATTCTAATTCAAATCTGCCCTGTAGCAGCTTCAGATCCCAACTGACCATACAGATTGTTACAAAATGCTACTTAAATTGAAAGTTAGGTCTCAGATTACGGATCAGGTGATTAAGAGAAACTAGCACAGAAGGAGAAGGAGCTAATGGAAGAAAAGAAATAAAGAATGTAAAAGAAAAAAAGCACAGAACACTGAAAAAAAATTTCTAGCATTTCCTAAAAAATTGACTAATAAATGTAAGATTCAGATTATTTTACCCGTAGAAGTACAATATTCAGTTGCTCCCATTTTTATCTATATGGTTGGGCAAATTTTATGTTGCCACCCTATCAAAGGAGTGGAGAACAAGGGTATTTTGAGACTTTAAATACTGTGCATGGCATCCTGCAGATAGAACATAGTCACACTGGATCAGGAAATTATCCCATCCAGCTTCATATGGCTCCTTTGGCAGCAGGACTGTACCTGTGTCAACTGTTTTCCATGATGATGACGCTGTGTCATCATGTTGACATATCTGGGTGTAGATCAGGCCCCTTCTCTGATGCCACCTACCCTTTTCTGGTAATGAGAGTAAAGACTCTATTTCGTTCACTGTTGTATTCCCAGTTGTGGTGCCTCCATGTTATAACCCGTGTAAAAGTTAGTTAACGATGAATCCTATAAGAAGCTTATATACTCCTTCAGTGAAGGATATATGCTTGAATTCAGCATCACATCTGTTCACTGCTTTTAAAACAATGCCTTGCACATAACTGATAGTTATAGGTGTAGAGGATCAATGCATATACCAGAGTGTCAATTGATCACAAAGCATAGAGGGGAATTTTTAGATCAAGGTAATTGAATGCTTCATGTTCACTGTGCAGAAAAAGAACAGAGCAGGTCTAAAATAGCTTATTCTTTGAAAGACATGCTTTCAAGGTTGGCTCTCTTGCTGGTCTCTGGGAATCTAACTAGTAAACACTGCCCCCCCGCCCCCGGCCCTGCCACCGCAAGACTTATAAAAAAAAAATTCCCTAAAAAATAATGGTGGCTCACTACATCCAAACTGCAAAAAGATATGTTTATACTTAACACCTGCCTTCCTTCTGGGAATCTAGAAGTTTGGTACATATTAGGCAGGGCTTCCCAGGTGGCACTAGTGGTAAAGAGCCTGCCTGCCCACACAGGAAATATAAGAGATGTGGGTTTGATCCCTGGCTGGGGAAGATCACCTGGAGAAGGACATGGCAACCCACTCCAGTTTTCTTGCTTGGAAAATCCCACGGACAGAGGAGTCTAGTGGGCTACAGTTCATGGGGTCGCCAAGAGTTGGACACAACTGAAGTGACTTAGCATGCACACAGGCAGAGGATACATCCTACATCTCAGCCTCCAGTAAAATCCACTGATGGTGTCTCTAATGAGCTGCCCTGGTAGAAAATTCTACCTATTGATTTTAACAACTTGTTGCTGGAGGAATTGAGCATGCCCATGCAATTATGCTGTGTGTTTTGGGGGACTCTTGGAAGCTTGCACCTGGTTTCATCCATCCTTCTCTATGTACCTTTTGCGGATTTTGCTTTGTATCTTTTTACTGTAATAAAATCTCAGCACAAGTATAACTATGTGCTGAGTCCTGTGAGATCATCTGGTAATCACCAAACCTGGAGTGATCTTGAGGAGCCCTGACATACTCATTTTATGGTATTCAGCCTAGGTAATGTGTTTAGCCAGTCCTGGCCAGGATTGCAGGGTCTCAGAAGGCCCATCACCACCAACCAGCAGAAGTGCAGGTAGCCTTTCAGTCTTAGACTGTTATCTGGTCATCCCCATGTGAATTCAAGGTACATCATACTTAATCTGTGTGAGTGGCCTTTTTTCTCCATCATATTTTAATGTATTCATGAAAAGCATGTGCTCTGAGTTGAACTGCCAGGTATTGAATTCCAATTTTACCACCTTCTAAGCAGTAGAGCTTTGTTACTTAACTGCTGTGCATCATCTGTAAGATAACAGTAAGCTAAAACCTTAATAGGCTGTTGCCAGGATTAAAGGAGATAAAACATTAACACACTTAGTAAGTGCCTGCTGCTGCTAAGTCACTTCAGTCGTGTCCG
This sequence comes from Bison bison bison, assembly GCF_000754665.1. Classification (NCBI taxonomy): domain Eukaryota; kingdom Metazoa; phylum Chordata; class Mammalia; order Artiodactyla; family Bovidae; genus Bison; species Bison bison. The sequence continues at coordinate 3,929,065 of NW_011494875.1, read as the reverse complement.
ACTCTGTGCGGCCCCATAGATGGCAGCCCACCAGGCTCCCCCGTCCCTGGGATTCTCCAGGCAAGAACACTGGGGTGGGTTGCCATTTCCTTCTCCATTAAGTGCCTAATACACGCTTAATTATTTTCGAAACTGGCACTACGAACAAGCAACAACTTTGTCTTCCAGAATTCAGTAGGAAAATTCTCCCGGATAAAAGTTTGGGCAGATCAGTAATTTCCTTGGTCACTTATAGACAATAAAAACTCTATATTTATTTGAGCCTAAAATACAATCTTAATTTTCTACTCAGAAGTTTGTCTCCTTTGAAAAAGTCAGATCTTTCAGTTAATATAAAATGAAATCTTTTAATATTCTTGCCTTGAATTCAATCTTGCCTGCTATTAAAATCTTGTTCCTTAATTTTTGCAAATTAGAATCTAATGATAAATTAATAGTAAAAAGATAAATTTTTGTCTATCCACTTATTTTGCTGCTGCTGCTGCTAAGTCGCTTCAGTCGTGTCCAACTCTGTGCGACCCCAGATGGCAGCCCACCAGGCTCCCCCATCCCTGGGATTCTCCAGGCAAGAACACTGGAGTGGGTTGACATTTCCTTCTCCAATGCATGAAAGTGAAAAGTGAAAGTGATGTCGCTCAATCGTATCCAACTCTCCTTGACCCCATGGACTGCAGCCTACCAGGCTCCTCAGTCCATGGGATTTTCCAGGCAAGAGTACTGGAGTGGGGTGCCATTGCCTTTTCCGTCCACTTATTTTACTCGTTTCCAAACTAGTGTTTTTACCTTGCCTTTTATATTTAACATGTAGTTAGATTTATATTTTGTGTCAGTGGAAAAGTAGTTTTCCATTAATAGGTAAATATAGCGTGTTAATACTTAGTGTTATAAGATGCTCAGTTTTAATTATACCATTTTAAGTTTCCCGTTTTTAATGCTTTCTAAATATTTCCTGTTATTCTTTCTTTTCTAAATGATCTTCTTTCAGATAATTAGAAGATATACAGACTGTTTCTTGTCTTCCTTTAGGTTATGTTTTGAATGTGAACATACTGTTACTTCAAATTCAATTTAATCAATTGAAAGCACCCAACAGGCCTCCTCTTGAATGACTGTAGATATCATTACATAGATAGATAAAGAACCCACTCTCTCGGCTACAATCTCAGTTCTTAGTATTAATGGGTTTTTTTCTCCCTGTCCTTTACAATTATTTATTTTTATTATTATTTTTTTTATTTTTATTTTTTTTTCTTTTCTCTAATTTTATTTTATTTTTAAACTTTACATAATTGTATTAGTTTTGCCAAATATCAAAATGAATCCGCCACAGGTATACATGTGTTCCCCATCCCGAACCCTCCTCCCTCCTCCCTCCCCACACCATCCCTCTGGGCCGTCCCAGTACACCAGC
>NW_011494875.1:3925535-3927538 GCF_000754665.1 Bison bison bison | reverse complement strand
ACAATTATTTATTTTTAATATTGTACGGCTTTATTTTTTAGGTGATAGCACATTGTTTTGTCATTATAATCAACTCTTTAGATTTAATTACATATTTAAATAAATTGCTTGATGATCATGTCTTTCATATAGGGGCATTATCTCCTCTGAGTCTTTTTAAAATCATCCCTGGGTTAGTTAAATTAAGTTACAGGGTAGTTTTTCAAGAAGGATTCATGGGAGTTTTTTCTTAAATCTTTTACATATTTAATATGTCTTTATATTATCTTTCGGAGAAGGCAATGGCACCCCACTTCAGTACTCTTGCCTGGAGAATCCCATGGGTGGAGGAGCCTGGTAGGCTGCAGTCCATGGGGTCGATAAGAGTCAGACACGACTGAGTGACTTCACTTCCACTTTTCATTTTCATGCATTGGAGAAGGAAATGGCAACCCACTCCAGTGTTCTTGCCTGGAGAATCCTAGGGACGGGGGAGCCTGGTGGCTGTCATCTATGGGGCCGCACAGAGTCGGACACGACTGAAGTGACTTAGCAGCAGCAGCATATTATCTTAATACATAGATGGCATAGAGTTTTTAATTATTTTCAAATAGATTTAGATATTGTTTTTAGTCTCCTGACTTGATTATCACTATGGAAAATTTTGAAACCAGGCTTATGTTTGGGGGATCAATGAGGATTGGTAAGATTAATTTTATTTATTTATTTATGGTCATGCTGCACAGCTTGTGGGATCATAGTTCTCTGACTGGGGATTGAACCTGAGCCTGTGGCAATGAGTGTGTGGAGTCCTAACAACTAGACCGTCTGGAAATTCCTGTTTGTAAAATTTAACGTACTTACCTTTGACTCTTTGGAACTGCCATCTTTAGGGTCAGAAGAAGTTCAAATGGTGGTTATCTTTATAATGACTAGAAAGGAGCGAGAGGAGAGTCTTCTAGGGCCTGGTAGAAATTCTGTTTCTGATTTTGGGTCCTGGCTATATGAATATTATTTATAAAAAAATCATTGAGCAGTACACTTACGTGTATTTTTAGTGTATATTACGTTTTGGTGGAAAGTTTTTTAAAGTTCATGTACTGAGTATTGCTGCTGCTGCTGCTGCTGCTGCTAAGTCACTTCAGTCGTCTCCAACTCTGTGAGACCCCAGAGACCACAACCCACCAGGCTCCCCCATCCCTGGGATTCTCCGGGCAAGAACACTGGAGTGGGTTGCCATGTCCTTCTCCAAAGGATGAAAGTGAAAAGTGAAAGTGAAGTCACTCAGACATGTCTGACTCTTCGAAACCCTATGGACTGCAGCCCACCAGGCTCCTCCATCCATGGGATTTGCTTAGAAAACTTGATAGGGTGCAAACTCCTAACGTGTTACAAATATTAACAACCAAAACATCTTGTTGCAGCATTTCCTTTCAGTAAAGGAAGGGAAGGAAATTAAATTCCCATTAGAAGCAAACAGAAAGGGATGGTAAAGTACAGGCAAAGAAAAACAAATTTCTTTTTTTTATTTTTTATTTATTTATTTTTTTAACTTTTATTTTATTTTTAAACTTTACAATATTGTATTAGTTTTGCCAAACATTGAAACGAATCCGCCACAGGTATACCCGAGTTCCCCATCCTGAACCCTCCTCCCTCCTCCCTCCCCTACCCTCCCTCTGGGTCGTCCCAGTGCACCAGCCCCAAGCATCGAGTACCATGCATCGAACCTGGACTGGCGACTCGTTTCATACATGATATTATACATGTTTCAATGCTATTCTCCCAAATCTCCCCACCCTCTCCCTCTCCCACAGAGTCCATAAGACTGATCTATACATTGGTGTCTCTTTTGCTGTCTCGTACACAGGGTTATTGTTACCATCTTTCTAAATTCCATATATATGTGTTAGTATACTGTATTGGTGTTTTTCTTTCTGGCTTACTTCACTCTGTATAATAGGTTCCAGTTTTATCCATCTCATTAGAACTGATTCAAATGTATTCTTTTTAATGGCTGAGTA
>NW_011494875.1:3924259-3925321 GCF_000754665.1 Bison bison bison | reverse complement strand
TCTCCATAGTGGCTGTACTAGTTTGCATTCCCACCAACAGTGCAAGAGAGTTCCCTTTTCTCCACACCCTCTCCAGCATTCATTGCTTGTAGACTTTTGGATCTCAGCCATTCTGACTGGCGTGAAATGGTACCTCATAGTGGTTTTGATTTGCATTTCTCTGATAATGAGTGATGCTGAGCATCTTTTCATGTGTTTGTTAGCCCTCTGTATGTCTTCTTTGGAGAAATGTCTGTTTAGTTCTTTGGCCCATTTTTTGCTTGGGTCATTTATTTTTCTGGAGTTGAGCTGTAGGAGTTGCTTGTATATTTTTGAGATTAGTTCTTTGTCCGTTGCTTCATTTGCTATTATTTTCTCCCATTCTGAAGGCTGCCTTTTCACCTTGCTAATAGTTTCCTTTGTTGTGCATTAGCTTTTAAGTTTAATTAGGTCCCATTTGTTTATTTTTGCTTTTATTTCCAATATTCTGGGAGGTGGGTCATAGAGGATCCTGCTGTGATGTATGTCGGAGAGTGTTTTGCCTATGTTCTCCTCTAGGAGTTTTATAGTTTCTGGTCTTACGTTTAGATCTTTAATCCATTTTGAGTTTATTTTTGTGTAAGGTGTTAGAAAGTGTTCTAGTTTCATTCTTTTACAAGTGGTTGACCAGTTTTCCCAGCACACTTGTTAAAGAGATTGTCTTTAATCCATTGTATATTCTTGCCTCCTTTGTCAAAGATAAGGTGTCCATATGTGAGTGGATTTATCTCTGGGCTTTCTATTTTGTTCCATTGATCAATATTTCTGTCTTTGTGCCAGTACCATACTGTCTTGATAACTGTGGCTTTGTAATAGAGTCTCAAGTCAGGTAGGTTGATTCCTCCAGTTCCATTCTTCTTTCTCAAGATAGCTTTGGCTATTCGAGGTTTTTTGTATTTCCATACAAATCGTGAAATTATTTGTTCTAGCTCTGTGAAGAATACCATTGGTAGCTTGATAGGGATTGCATTGAATCTATAAATTGCTTTGGGTAGTATACTCATTTTCACTATATTGATTCTTCCAATCCATGAACATGGTATA
>NW_011494875.1:3913540-3922886 GCF_000754665.1 Bison bison bison | reverse complement strand
AATAGTTTTCTCCTGTAATTGAGATCTAATCTTACTGCATTGTGGTCAGAAAAGATGCTTGGAATGATTTCTATTTTTTTGAATTTACCAAGGCTAGATTTATGGCCCAGGATGTGATCTATCCTGGAGAAGGTTCCATGTGCGCTTGAGAAAAAGGTAAAATTCATTGTTTTGGGATGAAATGTCCTATAGATATCAATTAGGTCTAACTGGTCTATTGTATCGTTTAACGTTTGTGTTTCCTTGTTAATTTTCTGTTTAGTTGATCTATCCATAGGTGTGAGTGGGGTATTAAAGTCTCCCACTATTATTGTGTTATTGTTAATTTCTCCTTTCATACTTGATAGCATTTGTCTTACATATTGCGGCGTTCCCGTGTTGGGTGCATATATATTTATAATTGTTATATCTTCTTCTTGGATTGATCCTTTGATCATTATGTAGTGACCATCTTTGTCTCTTTTCACAGCCTTTGTTTTAAAGTCTATTTTATCTGATATAAGTATTGCTACTCCTGCTTTCTTTTGGTCCCTATTTGCATGGAAAATCTTTTTCCAGCCCTTCACTTTCAGTCTGTATGTGTCCCCTGTTTTGAGGTGGGTCTCCTGTAGACAACATATGTAGGGGTCTTGTTTTTGTATCCATTCAGCCAGTCTTTGTCTTTTGGTTGGGGCATTCAACCCATTTACATTTAAGGTAATTACTGATAAGTATGATCCCGTTGCCATTTACTTTATTGTTTTGGGTTTGAGTTTATACAGTTTTTGTGTTTCCTATCTAGAGAATATCCTTTAGTATTTGTTGGAGAGCTGGTTTGGTGGTGCTGAATTCTCTCAGCTTTTGCTTGTCTGAGAAGCTTTTGATTTTTCCTTCATATTTGAATGAGATCCTTGCTGGGTACAATAATCTGGGCTGTAGGTTATTTTCTTTCATCACTTTAAATATGTCTTGCCATTCCCTCCTGGCTTGAAGAGTTTCTATTGAAAGATCAGCTGTTATCCTAATGGGAATTCCCTTGTGTGTTATTTGTTGTTTTTCCCTTGCTGCTTTTAATATTTGTTCTTTGTGTTTGATCTTTGTTAATTTGATTAATATGTGTCTTGGGGTGTTTTGCCTTGGGTTTATCCTGTTTGGGACTCTCTGGGTTTCTTGGACTTGGATGATTATTTCCTTCCCCATTTTAGGGAAGTTTTCAACTATTATCTCCTCAAGTATTTTCTCATGGTCTTTCTTTTTGTCTTCTTCTTCTGGGACCCCTATGATTCGAATGTTGTAGCGTTTAATATTGTCCTGGAGGTCTCTGAGATTGTCCTCATTTCTTTTAATTCGTTTTTCTTTTATCCTCTCTGATTCATTTATTTCTACCATTCTATCTTCTAATTCACTAATCCTATCTTCTGCCTCTGTTATTCTACTATTTGTTGCCTCCAGAGTGTTTTTAATTTCATTTATTGCATTATTCATTTTATATTGACTCTCTTTTATTTCTTCTAGGTCCTTGTTAAACCTTTCTTGCATCTTCTCAATCTTTGTCTCCAAGCAATTTATCTGTGATTCCATTTTGATTTCAAGATTTTGGATCAATTTCACTATCAGTATTCGGAATTCTTTATCAGGTAGATTCCCTATCTCTTCCTCTTTTGTTTGGTTTGGTGGGCTTTTATCCTGTTCCTTTGTCTGCTGGGTATTCCTCTGTCTCTTCATCTTGTTTAAATTGCTGAGTTTGGGGTGTCTTTTCTGTATTCTGGCAGTTTGTGGAGTTCTCTTTATTGTGGCATTTCCTCGCTCTGTGTGGGTTTGTACAGGTGGCTTGTCAAGGTTTCTTTGTTAGGGAAGCTTGTGTCGGTGTTCTGGTGAGTGGAGCTGTATTTCTTCTCTCTCCTTTCGAAGACTTGGGTTGCTTTTCTGGGTGCCTGATGTCCTCTGCCGGCTTTCAGAAGTTGTTTTGTGGAATTTACTCGGCGTTTAAATGTTCTTTTGATGAATTTGTGGGGGAGAAAGTGTTCTCCCCGTCCTACTCCTCCGCCATCTTAGCTCCTCCCTCTCAACAAATTTCTTTAAATACCATTAACTGGTTTTCAGTGCTGCCACTAAGTCACTTCAGTTGTGTCCAACTATGTGCGACCCCATGGATGGCAGCCCACCAGGCTCCCACATCCCTGGGATTCTCCAGGCAAGAACACTGGAGTGGGTTGCCATTTCCTTCTCCAATGCATGTAAGTGAAAAGTGATTTTCAGTAGATCCACCTAAATTGTGTTTTAGATCTTTGGTACTGTACTTATTTTACTTGTTGATGTTCATCTCAAGAATGCAGTGAGGCCAAAAGATTATATTTGTAAAAGTGCTTTTTGATGTTCATTAAAACAGGATGGAAAAGCCAAAGTAATAGGAGTATAGCCTTTTTATTGATCATAAAAGGAAAAAACAAAGCCTCTTATATTTGAAGCATCACTGGTCCTAGTCAGAAAATAGAATTACTTAGTGTTTCAATAAAATGGAGGGACCATACTCTTTTTATGAACAGTTAGTATCATGCCAGTTACCTGCTTTTAATATCAATGAAAAGAGGATGGATGGAATTTTCACATACGTAATGTGTGTTGGAAACAATAAAACATATCCCAACCTTTTCTGCAGATCTCCTTTGGCCTATTTAATAAAGTAACAGAATCCTAAGTTATGAATTTTTTTACGCACTTGAGTAACTGAGAGGTCTCAATGCAGGTAGGCAAGTCACTAGGGCCGAGAGCCTAGCTCAGTCCTCCTAATCACTGCCACACTCCCTCTCCTCTTTTGGTTATTTTATATTCATGACCATTAGTCCTTCTTCCCTTATGTAAATATAAAAATATACCATTCAATTCCTGATTCTGTTTGCTGAATAGAGAAGGCAATTCATTAATACATCACTCAATATTTCTGGTTGCAGAAATGCTATGCATTGCTAAGCGGAGGAAAAGCCTCTCAGGAAAGCTTCCTTTACATTGATAGAAACAGGTGTTCTCTTTTAGTTGTCAAGTCAGCTCCCTTCTGAGAATCTCAGATAAGTGGTCCAAATTACATCTAAGAGGAAAATTCACCAAAGCATAATTACTTTTCATCAGGGTGCCACGAATAATGAAAAGAAGAGAGCACTGGAAGTATATTGTAGTCTACTTAATCACCATCATTTTAAAAAGCTGATGTAGAATTCCTTACTTCAAGACAAAATTGTGTGGCTTGGGTGGTAAATTAGGCATATTTTCTAAACACTAAATTATATTTCTTCTAATTCACATTTGGCTAAGAAAAGCTGACTAGTCTTTGTAGTAACGGAATATAAGTGATAAGGTTTGCAGCTGCAATTTCAAACAGTGCATTTTTGTCTATTCTTCAATAGCTTCCTGTGTTTCTATTCATACTGAATGAATTCCTTTCTTTATCTTTCTTGGTAAGATACATTTCAACAGGGTTGCTATCTGTGCAGGATGCAGTCAGATTCCTTATATCACCTGGCTCTCCATTCCCCTCCTCCCTTACCCCCCACTCAAAAGCTCAGCTAATGGAGAGCAATAGATTATTCATATGGGTAGAAATAGTAAAGCTTTGCCCAATGATAAACAATTATTTAGCACAGTGGATGAGAAATTCTGGTCATCAGAATTTTACCAAGCACTTATCTGCATTTAAGAGAATTTCTAAAGCCAAATAACTTCAGTGGAGGCATAATGGGAAATCTGAGACCAATAAAACAATTTTTGACTAAGAGCTCAACCATTAATCAGCTATGGGAAAGTTGCATAAACTTTGCTGTTTATTCCTCTATAAAATTAGGATAATTACACACACATATATATAAAGAAACAAATAGCATAACAAAAGCATTTTTCTAGGAAAGCATTTTTCTAGGATTGTTCTTGATTAATCATAGTAATTATAAAGGGAATCTAATATTTTGGGGAGGATGAGTAGACTTTTGGGAAAATGATGGGAAAACATGTTCTTCCTACATAGCACCTTTAAAGAGGGTCAAGGACTTCGGGTCACCTTCTGTTTTTCCAATTGCTTTCCATTTTTTCCTCATCAGCAGTTCTTCTTCTGTGATCTTTGCTGTTTATCTTCCAGACCATATAATTGAGAACCTCCATATCCAGTCTCTCTTTGCCTCCAACATTGATGGCTCTTTTTTTCTGTCTCTCTCCAGCCAACTGGGTTGATGGAATAGACATGCCTATTCATAGAATACAATTTGTCTCGGTTGAGTTACTATGGAGAAGAGCTGTAGGCTTTGCTGTATATTAAACATCTTAGATGGGCATTGGCAAAGGGTCGGACAGTATATATTTTAGGCTATGTGGGCCATATGGCTTCTGTTGCAGCTACTCAACTCTTTTGTTGTAGTGTGAAAGTAGATACAGGAATATGTAAACAAATGAGAATGGCAGTGTTCCCTGAAAACTTTATTTACAAAAACAGATGGTCGGCTGGATTTAGCCCACGGGCCATAGTTTTCTGGATCTCTAAGACATGGAGATGAATCACAGGATACTCGTGTTTAAAGGGACATGGCAGTCATGTAGTCCAGCTTTCTCCAAAGTGTGATCCGTAGAAAGCTGTACCCCTGCAACCAAAGTGTAACTGGTCAAATATATTTTGAAATGCTACATGATGAACCTCCTTCTTAAAGGTTCATCAATGCACTAGCAATACTCAGGACCCTGACTCTTTTTGGGGGGTGTAATATTAGTAGTAGAAATGGTAACTAATGCTTTAACAGTGATTACTACATGGCCAGAACTATTGTAAATGTTTTTACATATATTATTTCATTTAATTTCAAAACTCTATGAAGTATGTAGTATTTTTTTAAAATTACTTACTTATTTGACTGCACTAGATCTTATTTTGTTTTAGTTGCAGCATGTGGTATCTAGTTCCCTGACCGGGGATCAAACCCAGGTCCCCTGCATTGGGAGATCGGAGTCTTAGCCACTGGACCACCAGCGAATACTAACAATGTAGTATTGTTAATGCCACTTTATATTTGATGAAGCTGAGGCACTGAAAGTTTACTTAATCTGCCCGAGGTAGCATAATCAATGGTGTCCCGATTCAAATTTAGGCGGCTTGGCTCCATGGTCTGTGCTTTCAGCCACCTTTCCACCTCCGTGTAATGCCTTGACATTTCTGGAAAATAGTGTGAGCTGAGAAAGCACGTCTTTCTTCCAGTTCTCTCAGTTAACACATTGGAAAAGCAACATCTAGAGAGATTCAGGTGACTTTGCAAAGGTCAGAAGTATAATTAATGACTGAAACCAGTCTACAAGTCAATTCAGTCAGTAACTGGTACTTAAAGAAATGCTTAAATTAATCCTTTATAAAAACAGAAATCCTTTTAAAAATGAATAATCATCTCTAATTTCCCCTTTTTAATTCAGATTTTTATAATGAGCTTCATTTCAATGGGGGTAAATAAAGACTTTGATTTTTAAAAAGTAGAATTATTTTCACTTTAAAAATTCTGATAGGCAATCTCCTCTCAAGAGAAAGATGATGAATATTCATCTCTAACTCGGACCTCTTTTCTGGCTCTGAGTCCTTGATTCTCAAGCCTCAATGTATGGTAGAATCACTCGGGGTACTTGGGCAAAACAATGCTGGGCCCCACCTTACAGCTTCAGAAACTACGTTTTAACTGAGGAGCTGGTGTAGGTATTTCAAAAGCTATCCCCAGGAGATTCTCATGTGGAGCCGGGTTGTGAATCACATTTGTTATTGTCTGCTAAATTTGTCCAGCTGCATTAACAGCTTACATTTAAAATACTACATGGCATGAAATGAAACTTATGGCTATGGTCCATGGGTTATAATTAATAAAAATGTGACCACATTCCAAGCATGAGTGGAACTTTATTATTGCAGATAAATTGTACTGGTGGCTATAATATTCAATCAGTTTTATGTGAGTGGGACTTTTGGATTGACACGCATAGCTGCAGAACCAGACTACTCAAGAAACTCAGGGATTCTGGTAGGTTGCCAGGAGTCTGTGTGGCTCAAACAGAGGCTGATCTTGACTTTTTAAAAAAAATGAAGTATAGTTGATTTACAATATTGTGGTAGTTTCAGGTGTACAGCAAAGTGATTCAGTTATTTTTTTCTGATTATTTTCCATTATAGGTTATTACATGTTTCTGAATATAACACCCTTTGCTATACAGTAAATTCTTATTGCCTATCTACTTTCTGTTAATGCCATCCTCCTAATTTGTCCCTCCTCTTTTTAATTTGATGTGACTTTTTAATACCTGGGACTTAAGGTGGAAGAAACATATTTTAAAGGATTAGATTTTTGCCACCATTCTCTATCTACTTACAGATATTAAAATAATTTATAATAGAAGAATTTAGAGAATAAATTATGTGTAGTAAAATAATTTAGGTAGAAATTGACCATCTATGAGAGGAAATGGGATAGAAATTATTCGTGAGTTGAGATGGTCTAATTACTACTATTGAACACTAAGTTTGTCTTTAACTTTTCTGGTAGTTAATGCAAAACAAGGAAATGTGCTGGGTGAAATAGCTTTATATTATGGCTAAAAACAACTTCTGCATTTGTCTGCAGAGAAAACTGTTATTTTTAAACTAATTTCAATCAGTAATTTAACACTTATATCCTTGGGATAACGCAATTAAAAGTATCTTCACTACAGTTTCCCAAGTCATAGAAACGCTATTCAATTGGTGATAGCTGTAAGAACCGTCACGCAGTCAAATGAACCAAGTAAAGACATTTGTTCAGACATTCATTCACTCATTCATTTATTCAATCACCTGTTTGCTTTTAATTGCTAACATTATGATGGATACAATGTTATATTCTGGAAATACAGTGATCAATAAGATGTCATTCTTGTTCTCAAGCGGCTCATAGTGCAGTGGGGAAAATGCTCAGAGAAACCAAAATTTTGAGTGGGAGAGGTCAGAGCCTGAAATAAAGGTGTGTGTGTGTTGTGCTGTGCTGTGCTTAGTCTATCAGTTGTGTTCAACTCTTTGCAGCCCCATGGACTGTAGCTTGCCAGGTTCCTCTGTCTGTGAGAATACTCCAGGCAAGCATACAGGAGTGGGTTGCCATGCCCTCCTCCAGGGGATCTTCCCAACCCAGGTATCCCGCAGTGCATGAAGATCCTTTTCTGTCTGAGCTACTACGGAAGCCCAAGATTACTGGCATGGGTAGCCTATCCCTTCTCCAGGGGATCTTCCCGACCCAGGAATTGAACTGGGATCTCCAGCATTGCAGGTGGATTCTTTACTAGCTGAGCTATCAGGGAAACCCCGTGTGTATGTTATGGGAACACAAAGAAGGAGGACCTAAGTGAGATTGTGAGGGACCAGGGAAGACTGAATAGGTTTAATCAGATGCATGAGTAGTGAAAATGAATCCCAAGAGGAAGACCGCAGGATAAGTGGCAGAGAAGGGAGCATGCACACTGCCTCAGGAGAATTACTACTATCTCCCCTAAATGGAGAGTGGAGTTCATATGGGGAATCAGGATGAGAGACGTGTGCAGGGGTCAGATTCCCAAGGGTCAGGCTGAAGACTTGAGACTTCATATGAAAGTGATGGGTAGTCACCTTAGTATTTTAGGCAGTAAAGTCACGTGATCAGATTTGTGTTTTAGAAAGATCACTTTAGCTACAGTGTGGAAAGGAGACAGACTGGGAGGTTATTTTAGTCTATTAGTGTAATTCACTTCTAGAGTATTGAGGATCTGAAGGAAAGCAATGGGAATGGAGAACAGAGGACCGATGCTACAGCTTCAGGAGCTTGACTTATATGACTGAGATAATGGCCTGTAGGGAGGGGAACTGGAAAGAAGGAAGAAAAGTTCCCTGGCTTAGGTGACTGGGTGACTTGTGGCACAATTCATGGGTCTCTAGAGCAACCAGGAGGATCAGGTTTATGGATCAGGAGCAAAGAGTAGAAGATGGTGGAGATGAGTTCAGGTGATACTTATGGGAATAAGAGTTGAGAATTCCAATAGAGCCTTGAGGTCTGAGCTGCAGGCAATATATTTGAAATTTACCAGCATGTAGATGGCAGTTATAGATGGAAACGTATGTTAGTGAAATAAGAGTATATAAATCAAAGAGAGACCAGAGTCTGAAATGCTGAGAAATGCACTTACAAGGCTTCTAGAGGACACAGTTTATGAAGGAAGCAGAAGCATAAGCAAGAATAAACTAGGCGTTTGTGGGATAATGGAAGTGATCAATAGGATATGTGTAACTTGGGATAATGTAATCAGGATGTAATTTGGTAATTTGCTAGGTGTAATAGGGAGGTAATTTGAGACAGAGATAGAAAGTGTTCATTAAACCGTGAAATGTCGACTGTGCCAGATGGGACTTGACAGGTGTTGGGTCCTTGGCTGCTGGACTGATTTCTCTTAGTAGGAGCCTGTGGATGTTTTATATTATTCAAGAGACAGAGATTTAGATACCAGTTATGTTTCAAAAGTTTGAAATCTGAACATTCCTCCACACACTTAAACCCAGTTGCGAATACAGAATAAGTTTCCTGAAAACTCTTGAAAACATCTAAACACAGCACAAGGTTGGGGTGATGATGTCCTTGGCCATGAAACATGGAAGAGGCAATTTTAGCTTAAACAGTGTAAGGCCAGTTTTCCCCAATGAAGCACTTAAATGAATGGAAGTTCAATATGCTCAGTGGAATGGATGACCCGAAATAAAACTGTATTGAGAAGGTCTTGCCAGAATGAATTAACTGCATATAAGAGCACCACATAACTGAATGCAATCTCGTGATGACTAGGTTGTTTGAAATTTCACCAATTTAAATGTGGCAGTTTTAGTTTGGGTATTGTTTGTATTTAATTCTCTTTGTGAATTGTATTAGAATACATGTCTGACTGTTTATTTAAGACCACTTGGCATATCTGTGGATTTTTTCCCACATATTTATGGATTCTCAGGATGTGTGGGTAACTTTAAAGAAAACAGTAGTCTTTTTGATTCAACCTCCTTAAGCAGGTTAATTGACTGTCATGACTGTGTTTTGGACATCATGAAATATATTTGCCCCGAATGCAGGCAGAATGAAAGAAGCAAAATTCACAGGGATTTTCTAGGTCCCAGTATTAACAATATTTATAGGTACAAAGCAGAGTTATTACTTTGATAACAAAGGTCTGTCTAGTCAAAGCTATGGTTTTTCCAGTAGTCATGTATGGATGTGAGAGCTGGGCTATAAACAAAGCTGAGCGTGGAAGAATTGATGCTTTTGAATCAATTCAAAAGTTGATTTGGTGTTGGAGAAGACTCTTTTTTTTTTTTTAG